>NC_091333.1:31382323-31457323 GCF_038502225.1 Cherax quadricarinatus | reverse complement strand
GTGTCTATTCCACATAGTATTTTATATGTCGTTATCATGTCTCCCCTAATCCTCTTGTCCTCCAGTGTCGTCAGACCAATTTCCCTTAACCTTCCTTCGTAGGACATTACCCTTATCTTTGGGATTAGTCTTGTTGCAAACCTTTGCACTTTCTCTATTTTCTTGATGTGGTTGACCAGGTGTGGATTTCAAACTGGTGTTGCATGCTCCAGTATGGGCCTGACGTATATGGTGTACAGAATCTTAAACGATTCCTTACTGAGGTATCGGAACACTATCCTTAAGCTTGCCAGGTGCTCATATGCTTCAGCAGTTATCTGATTGATGTGTACCTCAGGATATGTGCTCGGTATTATACTCACCCAAAGATCTCTTTCCTTGAGCGATGTTTGCAGTGCATTGCCACCTAGACTATACTCTGTCTGCGGTCTTCTTTGCCCTTCACCGATCTTCATGACTTTGCATTTGGCAAGGTTAAATTCAAGGAGCCAGTTGCTGGACCAGGCTCATAGCCTGTGCATGTCTTTTCGTAGTCCTGCGTGGTCCTCGACGGATTTGATTCTCCTCATTATCTTCACATCATTTGCAAACAAGGACACTTCTGAGTCTGAGTCTCTAGCTTTTGCATTATCCTCTTGTGAGAAACTGTGTCGAAGGCCTTCCTGTAATTCAAGAAAAGGCAGTCTCTCCACCCCTCTCTTTCTCTTGTCGTACTTCTGTCACCTTGTCATGAAACTCCAGTAGGTTTGTGACACAGGATTTTCCTTCCTTGAAACTGTGCTGGTTGTCGATTATAAGCTTGTGTCTTTCTAGGTGCTCTACCACTCTCCTCCTGATGATCTTCTCCATGGCTTTGCATACAATACACGTTAGTGGTACAGGTATGCAGTTTAATGTCTCGTGTCTGTCTCCTTTTTAAAAATTGGGACTACATTTGCCATCTTCCATTCCCCAGGTAGTTGCCCAGTTTCAATGGATGTGTTGAAGATCTTTGTTAGTGGCACACACAACATCTCTGCTCCCTCTCCAAGACTCACAGAGAGATATTGCCAGGTCCTCCCACCTTTGGGGTGTCAAGTTCACATAGCAGCTTCTTCACCTCCTCCTCGGTTGTGTGTACCTCATTCAGCATTTGTTGGAATGCCTCTCTGTTTTGAATTCCTGGAGTCCTTCTTGTCTCCATATTGAGCTCCTCACATTCCTCTTGGTCATATCTTGTAAATTCCCCACCTTCCTTCCTCAGCCTGATTACCTGGTCCTTGACTGTTGTTTTCCTCCTAATGTAGCTATACAACAGCATCGGGTCAGACTTGACTTTCGATGCTATGTCATTTTCATATTGTCGCTGAGCCTCCTTTCTTATCTCTGAATATTTGTTTCTGGCTCTTCAGCTGATCTCTTTACTTTCCTGGGTCCTTTGTCTTCTGTACTTTTTCCATTCAATAGTGCACCTAGTTCTTGCCTCCCTACACCTTGTCTTCCCATTATTTCTGTTTCCTCTGGGAAGAAACCTCTTGTCTGCCTCCTTGCATTTTGTCACATAAACCATCATTTCTCATCTTATTCCTGCTACTCTCTGCACTTTTAGCTCAACTATATAATCAAAGCACAGAACCACATGATCACTAGCTCCAAGGGGACTTTTGTGCATGATATCCTCGAGGTACGAACTACTCAAAGTGAATACTAGGTCCAGTCTTGCTGGATCATCTTCACCTCTGTGTCTGGTAGTGTTACTAACATGTTGATGCATGAGATTTTCCAGTATCATATCCATCACCTTGGCTCTCCATGGATCAGGACTCCCGTGGGGCTCCAGGTTTTCCTAGACAATCTTCTTATGATTGGAATCACCCATAACTAGTAACTTTGCTCCCCCCATGTGAGCTCTTCTGGCCACCTTGGCTAGTGTGTCAACCATTGATCTGTTGCTCTCATCGCATTCTTCTCTTGGCCTTCTGCAGTTCTGTGGCTGATTATTCCTACTAAGTAGTCCCTTTCGCACATTCCATCCATTCCTTCCATTTCCTCAAATCCCCACCTGTTTTTAATGAGCAATGTAACACCTCCTCCCCCTCTGCTCCCTCTATCTTTCCTGAAGATCTGATATCTAGGAGGAAAATTGGATCTGTTATCATCCTGGTGAGTTTTGTTTCTGTGAGTGCTATTATGTCTGGGGTTGTATCCGTGATTCTTTCATGCCACTCCTTGCACTTATTTGTAATTCTGTCTGCATTTGTACACCAAACCTTCAACTTCTTTTCTAAAACTGTGGTCTGGGGGATACGTTGGGCTTAGGGAAGTGGGAGACCTGATGAGGAGCTATGGGAGGTTGCTTTGAGGGTGGAGTTTGTAATGAGGTGGGTGGGGACAGTGGAAATGGCATGTGTGTTTTGAGTTAGAATGTTTGATTGCATTGGGATTGTTTTGGTTGGGGGCTTCTGCAGGTGGTTGTGAGGGAGGTTGTATTTGACTTTCCTCCTGAATCTGAGTTCTCATTTCCATATCCATCTTCACCTTTCTTTCTTCCTTTTGCCTTTGTACCCTCCTCTCAGTTTCTACCTTTCTTCTCATGTTCTGTCATGGTCGAGATACACCTGGTATGCTGGCATGTCCCTTAGTCTTGCTTTCTCCTTCAGGATACTGTTTCGAGTTGATTCTGCATTGATCGTCACTTTGACACACTGCATATTTGTGTGTGTGTGTGTGTGTACTCACCTAGTTGTACTCACCTAGTTGAGGTTGCAGGGGTCGAGTCCGAGCTCCTGGCCCTGCCTCTTCAGTGGTCGCTACTAAGTCAATCTCTCTGAACCGTGAGCTTTATCATACCTCTGCTTAAAGCTGTGTATGGATCCTGCCTCCACTACATCGCTTCCCAAACTATTCCACTTCCTGACTACTCTGTAGCTGAAGAAATACTTCCTAACATCCCTGTGATTAATCTGTGTCTTCAACTTCCAACTGTGTCCCCTTGTTACTGTGTCCAATCTCTGGAACATCCTGTCTTTGTCCACCTTGTCAATTCCTCTCAGTATTTTGTATGTCGTTATCATCTCTCCCCTACCTCTCCTGTCCTCAATTGTCGTCAGGTTGATTTCCCTTAACCTCTCCTCGTAGGACATACGTCTTAGCTCTGGGACTAGTCTTGTTGCAAACCTTTGCACTTTCTCTAGTTTCTTTACATGCTTGGCTAGGTGTGGGTTCCAAACTGGTGCCGCATACACCAATATGGGCCTAACGTACACGGTGTGCAGGGTCCTCAACGATTCCTTATTAAGATGTCGGAATGCTGTTCTGACCTTTGCTAGGCACCCATAGGCTGCAGCAATTATTTGGTTGATGTGTGCTTCAGGAGATGTGCCTGGTGTTATACTCACCCCAAGATCTTTCTCGTTGAGGGAAGTTTGTAGTCTCTGGTCCCCTAGACTGTACTCTATCTGCGATCTTCTTTGCCCTTCTCCAATCTTCATGACTTTGCACTTGGTGGGATTGAACTCCAGGAGCCAATTGCTGGACCAGGTCTGCAGCCTCTCCAGATCCCTTTGTAGTTCTGCCTGGTCTTCGATTGAGTGAATTCTCATCAACTTCACGTCATCTGCAAACAGGGACACCTCGGATTCTATTCCTTCCGTAATGTCATTCACAAATACCAGAAAAAGCACTGGTCCTAGGACTGACCCCTGTGGGACCCCGCTGGTCACAGGTGCCCACTCTGACACCTCCCCACGTACCATGACTCGCTGCTGTCTTCCTGACAAGTATTCCCTGATCCATTGTAGTGCCCTCCCTGTTATCCCTGTTTGGTCCTCCAGGCTTGCACTAATCTCTTGTGTGGAACTGTGTCAAACGCCTTCTTGCAATCCAAGAATATGCAATCCACCCACCCCTCTCTCTCTTGTCTTACTGCTGTCACCATGTCATAGAACTCCAGTAGGTTTGTGACACAAGACTTTCCATCCCTGAAACCATTTTGACTGCTGTTGATGAGATCATTTCTTTCTAGACGTTCCACCACTCTTCTCCTGATAATCTTCTCCATGATTTTGCATACTATACATGTCAGTGACACTGGTCTGTAGTGTAGTGCTTCATGTCTGTCTGCTTTTTTAAAGATTGGGACTACATTTGCTGTCTTCCATGCCTCAGGCAATCTCCCTGTTTCGATAGATATATTGAATATTGTTGTCAGGGGTACACATAACACCTCTGCTCCTTCTCTCAGGACCCCTGGGGAGATGTTATCTGGCCCCATTGCCTTTGAGGTATCTAGCTCACTCAGAAGCCTCTTCACTTCTTCCTCGGTTGTGTGCACTGTGGCCAGCACTTGGTGGTGTGCCCCACCACTCCGTCTTTCTAGAGCCCCTTCTGTCTCCTCTGTGAACACTTCTTTGAATCTCTTGTTGAGTTCCTCACATACTTCACGGTCATTTCTTGTTGTCTCTCCTCCTTCCTTCCTTAGCCTGATTACCTGGTCATTGACTGCTGTTTTCCTCCTGATGTGGCTGTATAACAGTTTTGGGTCAGATTTGGCTTTCGCTGCAGTGTCGTTTTCATATTGTCGTTGGGCCTCTCTTCTTATTTGCTGGCTCTACGACTGCTCTCCTTATTCTCCTGAGTCCTTTGCCTTCTATATTTCTTCCATTCCCAAGCACTCTTGGTTTTTGCCTCCCTGCACCTTTGCGTGAACCATGGGCTCATCCCGGGATTTTCATTATTCCTGTTACCCTTGGGTACAAACCTCTCCTCAGCCTCCTTGCACATTGTTGCTACATATTCCATCATCTCATTAACTGGCTTCCCTGCCAGTTCTCTGTCCCACTGAACCCCGTTCAGGAAGCTCCTCATTCCTGTGTAGTCCCCTTTCTTGTACTTTGGCTTCATTCGTCCTGGCCTTCCTGCTTTTCCCTACACTTGTAGCTCTACTGAGTATTCAAAGCTTAAAACCACATGATTGCTGGCCCCAAGGGGTCTTTCATATGTGATGTCCTCAATATCTGCATTACTCAAGGTGAATACTAAGTCCAGTCTTGCTGGTTCATCCTCTCCTCTCTCTCTTTTAGTGTCCCTTACGTGTTGGTACATGAAATTTTCCAGTACCACCTCCATCATCTTAGCCCTCCATGTATTTTGGCCCCCATGTGGCTCCAAGTTCTCCCAATCGATCTCCTTTTGGTTAAAGTCACCCATGATCAGGAGCTTTGCGCTGCATGCATGAGCTCTTCTGGCGACTGCAGTCAGTGTGTCAACCATTGCTCTATTGCTCTCGTTATACTCTTGCCTTGGCCTCCTGCTGTTCTGTGGTGGGTTATACATCACTGCAATTACGACCTCGGGATCTCCAGAGTGAAGCATTCCCGCTATGTAATCACTTACTTCTCTGCTGTCTCCTCTCTCCAGCTCATCAAAATTCCATTGGTTTATGATCAACAGTGCCACTTCTCCACCCCCCCTGTTCCCTCTGTCTTTCCTCATGATCTGGTATCCCGTTGGGAAGATGGCATCTGTTATCATACCTGTAAGCTTGGTTTCTGTGAGAGCTATGATGTCCGGTGATGCCTCTTTGACTCTTTTGTGCCACTCCACCCACTTATTTGTCATTCCATCAGTGTTTGTGTACCATACCTTCAGTTTCCTTTCCAACACTGTGGTTTGGGGGCCTGTGAGTGTGGGAGACCTGGTAGCATACTGTGGGATTCTATAGCTCGGTGTTGGGTGGAAGCTGTGGGTATGGATTGTAGTGTGTTGGGATGGTGTGGTAGGTTGTGGGGTTCTGAGGATAGTTGTGTGTGTGCTTGCCCTTGCTGCTCTCTTCTGCTCTGACTGACCTCTGCTGGTTCCATCCTTGTCTCCTTTCCTAGCTCCTTTTGCTTTTATGTCCTCTCCCTCAGCTGCTATCGTTCTGTTTGTGTTCTGTCTCTGTCTAGAAACACTCTCTTGTGCTCTTTCTAGTATTTCAACAGTGGTTTCTCTTGGAGGATCCTGTTCTGCACTGTTTCCGTCCTGAGAATCAGCTTGATCGTTCGTTTTCTCCCCTTCAAGTACCCCCCTATTCTCTGAAAATTTACAATCTCGTCCAACTCTTCTTCACCTATTTCCGTGATGATTTTCTCAATCTCCTTTCCTTCTTCCTGCCGCCTTTCTCTCCATTGCCTCACCCTCTGTGACTCTGGATCCTGTCTGTATGTGGCCATTTTCTCCCTTGATTTTTTCCAGTGGCTCTTGGTAGCGTGGTTGTGCCTCAGCATTTGACCTATCACCCTCTCCATCTGCACCCAGCTGTTCTTCCCTTTCACTCCTTGGCCCATCTTGTGTGTGTGTGTGTGTGTGTGTGTGTGTGTGTGTGTGTGTGTGTGTGTGTGTGTGTGTGTGTGTGTGTGTGTGTGTGTGTGTATGTTGTGTGTGTGTGTGTGCTCACCTAGTTGTACTCACCTAGTTGAGGTTGCAGGGGTCGAGTCCGAGCTCCTGGGCCCGCCTCTTCACTGGTCGCTACTAGGTCACTCTCCCTGAACCGTGAGCTTTATCATACCTCTGCTTAAAGCTATGTATGGATCCTGCCTCCACTACTGTGTGTGTTTGTGTGTGTGTGTGTGTGTGTGTGTGTGTGTGTGTGTGTGTGTATGTGTGTGTGTGTGTGCATGTGTGTTTGTATTTGCATCTGTGTGTGTGTTTGTACTCACCTATTTGTGATTGCAGGGGTCAAGTCATGCTAGCACTAATGGCCTTGCCTCTTCACTGATTGCTACTGGGTCCTGTCTCTACCTGCTCCATGAGCTTTATCATACGTCGTTTTAAAATTCTGGATGGTTTCTGCCTCCACTACATCACTTGCCTTATTATCCCACTTCTTGACAACTCTATGACTAAAGAAATTCTTCCAACACCTCTTTGACTCATCCGAGTCTTCAACTTCCAGTGTCTGTGTTCCATCTCTGAAACATCCTGTCTCTGTCCACCTTGTCAATTGCCTGCAGTATATTGTATGTCGTTATTATGTCTTCCCTAACCCTTCTGTCCTTCAGCGTGTTAGGCCGATTTCCCTTAACCTTTCGTAGCAGGGCATTTTCATTGGCTCTGGAACTAGTCTTGTTGCAAACCTTTGCACTTTCTCTAATTTCTTGACATACTTGATCAGTTGCGGGTTCCAAACCTGTGCTGGGTACTTAATATCATCTACAAACAGGGACACTTCTGAGTCTTTCCCATCTGTTATGTCATTCTCATATACCAAAAATAGCACTGGTCATAGGACTGACCCCGTGGAACCCCACTTGTCCCCTTCTTCCGCTCAGATTCCTCATCACGTACCATGACTCGTTGATGCCTCCCTGTTAGGTATTTCCTGATCAATTGCAGTGCCTCTCCTGTTAAGCATGCCTGGTCCTCTAGATTTTACACTCATCTCATGTGGAGAACTGTGCCGAGGGCTTTCTTGCAGTTCAAGAATATGCAGTCTTTTACCCCTCTCTCTGTCATATCTTACTTCCTTTACATTGTCACAAAACTCCAGTAGCTTTGTGACACAAGATTTTCCTTCCCTATATCTGTGCTAGTTATTGTTTATAAGCTTGCTCCATTCTTGGTACTCCACCACTCTCCTCCTGATAATCTCCATCACTTTGCATATCATACACGTTAGTAACACTGGTCTTTAGTTTAGTGCCTCGTGTCTGTCTACTTTCTTAAAATTGTGGACATTTGCCATCTTCCACACAACAAGTAGTTTCCTAGATTAAATGGATGTGTTAAAAATTGTTGTTAGTGCCACACACAGCATCTCTTCTCCCTCTCTAAGGACCAATGGAGAGATATTGTCTGGTCCCACCACCTCTGAGGCATCAAGTTCACTTAGCAGCTTGTTCGCCTCCTCCTCGGTTGCGGGTATTTCCTCCAGTACTTGTTGGTATATCCCTTGCTGGTGTACCTTCCTATTCTGACTTCCCAGATTCCTTTCTGTCTCCAATGTAAATACTTCCTTAAATCTGATAGTGAGCTCCACTCATACTTCTTTGTTGTTTCTTGTGAGCTCCCCACTTTTTTTCCTCTGCCTGATTACCTGGTCCTTGACTGTTGTCTTCCTCCTGATGTGGTTATACAACAGCTTTGTGTCAGACTTGACATTCAATGCTATGTTTTCATACTGTTACTGGTCCTCCCTCCTGTTTTGTGCAGATTCGTTTCTGGCTCATCGGCTATTCTCCTTATTTTCAATCAATCAATCAATCAATCAATCAATTTTTATTTCCTTTCAAGATTGCATTGAGATTATAAAATTACAAAAATTAGTTTCAGTGCAAAGAGAGCCAGTATCACATTCCAGCATGTCTTTGCCTTTCTCTCCTCCTTGCATTTTTGCACTCTCTCTTGCAGTTTCTGCCTTTCTTCTTGTGTTCTGCTGCAGTCGAGGTACACCCTCAAGTACGTCTTAATGTCTCTTAGTTGTGCTTTCTTCTGCAGAACCCTGTTTCGAGCCAATTCTGCCTTGAAAATCACTTTGATTGGCCATATTTTTCCTCTTGCAAAATTTGTCTGCTGCATCATGTGTGTGTTTGTGTGTGTTTGTGTGTGTTTGTTTGTGTTTGTTTGTTTGTGTGTGTGTGTGTGTGTGTGTGTGTGTGTGTGTGTGTGTGTGTGTGTGTGTGTGTGTGTGTGTGTGTGTGTGTGTGTGTGTGTGTGTGCAAAATTCACAACATAGAGGATTGCTCTAATGTATCACAACTTTGTGCTTCAGATGCTGAACTCTTTGACCTCCTACATGGTGATACTGCTGCAGTTTATCTTGGATGAGGGTTCCAGTAGCACTTTAAATTCTGCAATGAGTGTTGCAAACTCTTCAACATACGTCGAGAACTTCTCAAAGAGAGACATGAATAAACAACGAGTTTTGCAATTTCAAGGAGAGCAGCTAAATAATCAATAAGCATTGCACTAATCGGTGAGCGTTGTGTGCTCAGAGAGTGCAGGAATCTCCTCAATGATTCCTGGTAACTTCACAAATCACTAATGAGCCGACGTCTTACCTTCTACAGTTGATGAAGAAGTTGTACATTATTACTGCAGATAACTATCTGGTGTGTAGTGATAGCATTGTCTATTATTATAATTATTATTTTGAACATATCAGCCATTTCCCACCAAGGTAGGGTGGCCTAAAAAAGAAAAACTTTCATCATTATTCATTCCATCACTGTCTTGCCAGAGGCGTACTTACACAGTAGTTATAAAACTGCAACATTAACACCCCTCCTTCAGAGTGTAGACACTGTACTTCCCATCTCCAGGACTCAAATCCGGCCTGCTGGTTTCCCTTCATAAAGGTTACCTTGCTCACTCTCCAACAGCACAAGTCCTAAAAACCATTTGTCTCCATTTTGTCTTATCTAACATGCCCATGCACGCTTGCTGGAAGTCGAAGCCCCTCACACACAAAACCTCCTTAATTAACCCCCTCCCTCTAACGTTTCTAGGCCGACCCCTAACCTGCCTTCCCACCACTATAGATTTATACACTCTCGAATATATTCTATTTTGTTCGACACTCTCTACATGTCTGAACCACCTCTACCCCCTCCGTCAGTTCTACGAGTCACCTCATCTTTCAGCGACCTAACTGGTGACACGTCCACTCCTCAATATCTGAGTACATTCACCTCCTCCATACTCTCTCCCTCCAATCTGATATCCAGTCTTTCGTTACCTAATTTTATTGTTATCCTCATCCCCTTACTCTTTCCTATATTTACTTTTATTTTTCTGTCTACATAAAATAGAAAATCTTTCATACTGCACTTTGCAGTTACATACAAAATATTTGTTTATCAGAAGACCAGAGTGCCCAAGGTATTGGGTGACCCCCCCCCCAAAAAAAAAGACAGAAAAAACTTTCATCATCATTCAACACTTTGCAGAGGTGCTCAGATACGACAGTTCGGATGTCCCTCCAAACTGCCAATATCCCAAACCTCTCATTTAAGTGCAGGCTTTGTACCTCCCATTTCTAGGACTCAAGTCCGGCTAACCAGTTTCCCTGAATCCCTTCACAAAATGTTACCCCCGCTCACATTCCAACAGCTCATCAGGTCCCAAAAATCATTCGTCTCAATTCACTCTTATCTAAGACCCTCACGTACGCTTGCTGGAAGTCCAAACCCCTCACCCACAAAACCTCCTTTACCCCCTCCCTCCAACCTTTCGAGGACGGCTCATACTGCGCCTTCCTTTCCTTACAGATTTATACGTTCTCCAAGTCATTCTACTTTATTCCATTCGTTCTAAATGAACAAACTACCTCAACAATCCCTCTTCAGCCCTCTGACTAGTACTTTCAGTAACTCACCTCCTCCTAGTTTCCACACTACAAATTCTCTGCATAATATTCACACCACACATTGCTCTTAGATACGACATCTCCACTGCCTCCAGCCACTTCCTCGCTGCAGCATTAACAACCCAAGCTTCACACCCATATAAGTGTGTTGGTACTATATACTTTCATACATTCCCTTCGTTGCCTCCATGGATAACTTTTTTGTCTCCTCAGATACCTCAGTACTCCACTTACCTTTTTTCCTTCATCAGTTCTATGTTACCATCATACTTCATAAACCCATCTGCTGACAAGTCAGCTCCCAAATATCTGAAAACATTCACTTGTGATATCCAATTTTTCTTTATTTAAATCGTTTGATACTTTCACCTTTCTCTTATCTCTCCCTCTCTCTCTCTCTCTCTCTCTTTGTTACTCTCTCTCCCTCTCTCCCTCTCTCCCTCTCTTTCTAGTCGCAGTGTTGGTATTGATTCAATACCACTCGTTCATGGTTACAAATATATATATATATATATATATATATATATATATATATATATATATATATATATATATATATATATATATATATATATATATATATATATATATATATATATATATATATATATTATTGTTACCATGAACTAGTGGTATTGAATCAATAACAACACTGCGACTAGCCGAGGATTCGAACCCATGCTGTTTTGGCCTGCCTAATGGTGAGCGAAAACCACACGATGCTCTAACCCACAGGATCAATGTATTTTTAGTTGAATAAGGTTGGCTGTCCCTTTTTGAATTGTAGAAAGTATTTCCAGCACTTTTAAAAGGTTTATCAATTGAGTTTCTTTGGTGTTTTAGGTCATTACCAATTTCATAAATTTTTGAGATTTCTTCATGTAAGAACTCTGGACTACAAATATTAAATCTCTCAGAAACATTAACGAAAATACATTGTAACTTTAACTTGATGAGAAGAGTAATAATGTACATAGGAACAGTTATTTATTGATTTTCATTAAAGTTTAAATTTAAAATTATTGTTATCCTTAATAATTAACACATCTAGATAAGGCAATGAGACACTTTGTTCAAATTCAACAGTCAGTTTTATTTAAGGAGCAACATTATTTAACAAGTAAATGGTTAATGTCTATATTCTTAGGCGTAAGACATAAAATATCATCAACATATCTATACCACTTATCTCTACTGGGAAGGATTTTGTTAAGCAATTTGTCTCAAAATATTACATATACAAATTACTAAGGACAGGTGAGAGAGGATTTCCCATTGCCATAACAAACTTCTGAGTGTAAAACTCCCCATTAAATGCAAACTTTGCATCAACAATACAAAGTTTAATATGTTTAATGATAGTAGAAAATGGCAATGGTAAATAGCAATTAACAAGTTCTTCAGATAAGAAACTTAATAAATCATCAACTGAAACTTTTGTAAAGAAGAAAGTAAGATCAAAACTAACCTTACTGAAATCTTTTAAATCAGTCAAGTTGCTTAATTTATCCATTAAATCAATATTATTTTTAACATTAAACTTACAATTTTTTACAAAAATGGAGCCCAAAATATGTAAAAGCCATTTAGATAATTTATAATAAACTGAACCTATGGAGGTAATAATAGGCCTGGCTGGATTGTGTGTTTATATTTATCCTTACATATTTATCCTTACATATAGAGTAAACATGGATTAGTGGAACTGATTTTCTTTTAATAATTCATGATTGCCTTTCAAAAGCCTTTTTATTGTTTTATTTCAATGACTGTTAACAAAATCTAAGGGATTCTTTGTAAGTTTAGAATAAGTATCTATTGTATTTTAGTAATTTTAATATTTATCTGAAGAATAATTCTCCTAAAATCATCAAAAGGGACGATCTCCCATGTCAAGGAATCTATCTAGCAAAAAGTGATCAGGGCAAAACTTGTTCTTTTAAACAGTTTTTTGAAAAGTTACGTAGAATTTTAAGTTTATGTGACTTGATCAGTGCAGAGGAAAACTGAGAAATACATGAAATAAGATTAAGAAAGCTTACCGAGAACATTCTGAAGAGTCGTGTGGTATCCATTGATGTAAATAAGATCAGAGTAGACATGATATCACAATGTGCAGAACAACCACTCTGAAAAAAAAAATAGTAGAAATCCAGTGACAGAGTGTTGTGCAAATGTTTGTGGATATATATAGGAGGGTGGGTGAGGGAGGGAAGAGTAGCAGTTATTGGAATAATGAAATAAAGAGTGTAGTAAGAGAGAAAATATGAGAGGTTTATACAAAGTAGAAGTGATATGAAGATGGAAGAGTATATGTAAAGAAAAAAGAGAAGATAAGAGACTGGTGAAGGAATGTAAAAGGAGAGTAAATAAGAGAGTCAGTAAGATGCTATCAGTAAATTTTGCTCGGGATAAGAAAAAGTTTTGGAGAGAGATTAATAAGATGAGAATGCCGAGGAAATGAATGAACTTGACAGTTAAAAATGGGAGAGGAGATTTATTAGAGTGAGAGTTGGAGGTATCAGAGTGATGGAGGGAATATTTTGAGGAACTGTTAAATGTTATAAAGACAGGGAAGCTGTGATTACTTGCATTGATGAGGAAGGAATAACATTTTTATGAGTAAGAGCCAGATGTGAGTGTGTTGGGAGGTGCATGAGGCTGAAGCATGGAACTTATGAGAGGGGAAAAAGATGAGTGATGCACTGAGGAGTTCGTGGAGACAGAACATTATCCATAGATTCTATGGTAACGAGGAGATTGCTGGAGGCAGCGGAGATGTCGTGTCTGAGGGCAATATGTGACATGATTATTATGCAGGGAATCCATGGTATGGAGATTATAAGGAGGTGTATGATTTTTAAAAGCAATATACAGAGGCTGGCTAGGGGTTGTTGAGGGGGTTGGGACATTTATAAAAGATGGAGCAAAAGAGAATGACTTGGAACTGTAGTGCAGAAACACATCTGCCAAGGTAGTGACAGAGTAATTATATGGGGCTCTGGTGGCCTGGTGGCTAAAGCTCTCGCTTCACATGGTGAGGGTCTGTGTTCGATTCCCAGCCAGGGTGGAAACATTGGACGTGTTTCTTTACACCTGTTGTCTATGTTCACCCATCAGTAAATGGGTACCTGGATGTTAGTCGACTGGTGTGGGTCGCATCCTGGGACACTGACCTAATTTGCCCAAAATGCTCAGCATAACAAGCGGCTTTCTTTACAGTAGTATGTCACTGACGTCACCTAGACCTGTATACCATGTACTTGTAGTAAATAAAGATATTATTATATTATATATTATTATTATTATTATTATTATTATTATTATTATTATTATTATTATTAATATTATTATTATTATTATTATTATTATTATTATTATTATTATTATTATTATTATTATTATTATTATTGTTGTTGTTGTTGTTGTTCCATTGAAAACAGAACTATGAACAAAAAAATATATTTACACAATATATACACGGGTGTAACTATAAGCAACCAATTTATAATTTACAAGTACACTGGATATATATATATATATATATATATATATATATATATATATATATATATATATATATATATATATATATATATATAATTATATATATATAAACACTGATCTCTGGCTGAAGGAGAATCGAACCTACGAACCTTAGGACAAGGTACACAGTGCTTTACCAATCTACCCACACGGGACCAATACCTTGGTGTGTAGCATGCGCTACACGTTTGATCCAATTCCTTCCATTGTTCAAATCTCTAGTAAGGCTGATGCATGCAGGGGATGAGATGAAAAGCTGTAAGCCTTCTCCCTGAAAGCTGGCTGCCTTGGATCAAACGTGTAGCGCAAGCTACACGCCAAGGTATTGGTCCAGTGTGGGTAGATTGGTAAAGCACTGCGTACCTTGTGCTAAGGTTCGTAGGTTCGAGTCTCCTTCAGCCAGAGATCAGTGTTTGTGTATATTTTGCATGCTCTCACGAATTCCTTGCATATATATATATATATATATATATATATATATATATATATATATATATATATATATATATATATATATATATATATATATATATATATATATATATATATATATATATATATATATATATATATATATATATATACATATATATATATATATATATATATATATATATATATATATATATATATATATATATATATATATATATATATATATATATATATATATATATATATATATATATATAAATATATATATATATATATATATATATATATATATATATATATATATATATATATATATATATATATATATATATGTATATATGCAAAACAACCACTCTGAAAGAATAGAGAAATTCAAATCGCTTTTGTGACTACTCACATTATCAAGGAACTTGATAATGTGAGTAGTCACGAAAGCGCTTGGAATTTCTCTATTCTTTCAGAGTGGTTGTTTTGCATATTCTGAAATCACCTGTTTACTGTGATCTTATTGCATATATATATATATATATATATATATATATATATATATATATATATATATATATATATATATATATATATATATATATATATATATATATGATGAAATTAAGACACATGTGCAACATCTGGGTATCTTTATTGTAGACGTTTCGCCATCCAGTGGCTTTAACAATACAAATTCCAGGACATAACTTGAAGACAGTAGAACCATGTACAGAAGATGAGGTAATCAGTCCCTTGGAACAAAGTATGCAGTGCTTTACCAATCTACCCACACTGGATCAATGCCTTGGAGTTCAGCTTGCGCTAGACTTTGATCCAAGGCAGCCAGCTTTCAGGGAGAAGGCTTACAGCTTTTCATCTCGTCCCCTGCATGCATCAGCCTTACTAGAGATTTTAACAATGCAAGGAATTCGCAAGAGCAGGCGAAATATACACAAACACTGATCTCTGGCTGAAGGAGACTCGAACCTACGAACCTTGGAACAAGGTATGCAGTGCTATACCAAACTCACCACACTGGACCAATAACTTGGATTCCAGCTTGCACTACAGGGGATGAGATGAAAAGCTATAAGTCTTCTCCCTGAAAGCTAGCTGCCTTGGATCAACGTGTAGCACAAGTTGCACGCCAAGGTATTGTCCAGTGTGGTGAGTTTGGTATAGCACTGCATACTTTGTTCCAGGGTTCGTAGGTTCGAGTCTCCTTCAGCCAGAGATCATTGTTTATGTATATTTCGCCTGCTCTTGCGAATTCCTTCCATTGTTAAAATCTCTAGTAAGGCTGATGCATGCAGGGGATGAGATGAAAAGCTGTAAGTCTTCTCCCTGAAAGCTGGGTGCCTCGGATCAAAGTCTAGCGCAAGCTGGACTCCAAGGTATTGGTCCAGTGTGGGTAGATTGGTAAAGCACTGCGTACCTTGTTCCAAGGTTCATAGGTTCGAGTCTCCTTCAGCCAAAGATCAGTGTTTGTGTATATTTCGCCTGCTCTTGCGAATTCCTTACACACACACATACACACAGACACACACACACAAAAAGATATATATATATATATATATATATATATATATATATATATATATATATATATATATATATATATATATATATATATATATATTATATTTATTTATATATATGTATATATATATATATATATATATATATATATATATATATATATATATATATATATATATATATATATATATATATATATATATATATATATATATATATATATATATATATATTTATTTATATATATGTATGTATATATATATATATATATATATATATATATATATATATATATATATATATATATATATATATATATATATATATTTCTATATATCTTTATCTCTATATATATATATATCTATGTATATCTATATATATATATATATATATATATATATATATATATATATATTTCTTCTATTGTCCATGGGGAAGTGGAAAAGAATCTTTCCTCCGTAAGCCATGCGTGTCGTATGAGGCGACTAAAATGCCGGGAGCAATGGGCTAGTAACCCCTTCTCCTGTATACAATTACTAAAAAAGAGAAGAAGAAAAACTTTATAAAACTGGGTTGCTTAAATGTGCGTGGATGTAGTGCGGATGACAAGAAACAGATGATTGCTGATGTTATGGATGAAAAGAAGTTGGATGTCCTGGCCCTAAGCGAAACAAAGCTGAAGGGTGTAGGAGAGTTTCAGTGGGGGGAAATAAATGGGATTAAATCTGGAGTATCTGAGAGAGTTAGAGCAAAGGAAGGGGTAGCAGTAATGTTAAATGATCAGTTATGGAAGGAGAAAAGAGAATATGAATGTGTAAATTCAAGAATTATGTGGATTAAAGTAAAGGTTGGATGCGAGAAGTGGGTCATAATAAGCATGTATGCACCTGGAGAAGACAGGAATGCAGAGGAGAGAGAGAGATTTTGGGAGATGTTAAGTGAATGTATAGGAGCCTTTGAACCAAGTGAGAGAGTAATTGTGGTAGGGGACTTGAATGCTAAAGTAGGAGAAACTTTTAGAGAGGGTGTGGTAGGTAAGTTTGGGGTGCCAGGTGTAAATGATAATGGGAGCCCTTTGATTGAACTTTGTATAGAAAGGGGTTTAGTTATAGGTAATACATATTTTAAGAAAAAGAGGATAAATAAGTATACACGATATGATGTAGGGCGAAATGACAGTAGTTTGTTGGATTATGTATTGGTAGATAAAAGACTGTTGAGTAGACTTCAGGATGTACATGTTTATAGAGGGGCCACAGATATATCAGATCACTTTCTAGTTGTAGCTACACTGAGAGTAAAAGGTAGATGGGATACAAGGAGAATAGAAGCATCAGGGAAGAGAGAGGTGAAGGTTTATAAACTAAAAGAGGAGGCAGTTAGGGTAAGATATAAACAGCTATTGGAGGATAGATGGGCTAATGAGAGCATAGGCAATGGGGTCGAAGAGGTATGGGGTAGGTTTAAAAATGTAGTGTTAGAGTGTTCAGCAGAAGTTTGTGGTTACAGGAAAGTGGGTGCAGGAGGAAGAGGAGCGATTGGTGGAATGATGATGTAAAGAGAGTAGTAAGGGAGAAAAAGTTAGCATATGAGAAGTTTTTACAAAGTAGAAGTGATGCAAGAAGGGAAGAGTATATGGAGAAAAAGAGAGAAGTTAAGAGAGTGGTGAAGCAATGTAAAAAGAGAGCAAATGAGAGAGTGGGTGAGATGTTATCAACAAATTTTGTTGAAAATAAGAAAAAGTTTTGGAGTGAGATTAACAAGTTAAGAAAGCCTAGAGAACAAATGGATTTGTCAGTTAAAAATAGGAGAGGAGAGTTATTAAATGGAGAGTTAGAGGTATTGGGAAGATGGAAGGAATATTTTGAGGAATTGTTAAATGTTGATGAAGATAGGGAAGCTGTGATTTCGTGTATAGGGCAAGGAGGAATAACATCTTGTAGGAGTGAGGAAGAGCCAGTTGTGAGTGTGGGGGAAGTTCGTGAGGCAGTAGGTAAAATGAAAGGGGGTAAGGCAGCCGGGATTGATGGGATAAAGATAGAAATGTTAAAAGCAGGTGGGGATATAGTTTTGGAGTGGTTGGTGCAATTATTTAATAAATGTATAGAAGAGGGTAAGGTACCTAGGGATTGGCAGAGAGCATGCATAGTTCCTTTGTATAAAGGCAAAGGGGATAAAAGAGAGTGCAAAAATTATAGGGGGATAAGTCTGTTGAGTGTACCTGGTAAAGTGTATGGTAGAGTTATAATTGAAAGAATTAAGAGTAAGACGGAGAATAGGATAGCAGATGAACAAGGAGGCTTTAGGAAAGGTAGGGGGTGTGTGGACCAGGTGTTTACAGTGAAACATATAAGTGAACAGTATTTAGATAAGGCTAAAGAGGTCTTTGTGGCATTTATGGATTTGGAAAAGGCGTATGACAGGGTGGATAGGGGGGCAATGTGGCAGATGTTGCAAGTGTATGGTGTAGGAGGTAGGTTACTGAAAGCAGTGAAGAGTTTCTACGAGGATAGTGAGGCTCAAGTTAGAGTATGTAGGAAAGAGGGAAATTTTTTCCCAGTAAAAGTAGGCCTTAGACAAGGATGTGTGATGTCACCGTGGTTGTTTAATATATTTATAGATGGGGTTGTAAGAGAAGTAAATGCGAGGGTCTTGGCAAGAGGCGTGGAGTTAAAAGATAAAGAATCACACACAAAGTGGGAGTTGTCACAGCTGCTCTTTGCTGATGACACTGTGCTCTTGGGAGATTCTGAAGAGAAGTTGCAGAGATTGGTGGATGAATTTGGTAGGGTGTGCAAAAGAAGAAAATTAAAGGTGAATACAGGAAAGAGTAAGGTTATGAGGATAACAAAAAGATTAGGTGATGAAAGATTGAATATCAGATTGGAGGGAGAGAGTATGGAGGAGGTGAACGTATTCAGATATTTGGGAGTGGACGTGTCAGCGGATGGGTCTATGAAAGATGAGGTGAATCATAGAATTGATGAGGGAAAAAGAGTGAGTGGTGCACTTAGGAGTCTGTGGAGACAAAGAACTTTGTCCTTGGAGGCAAAGAGGGGAATGTATGAGAGTATAGTTTTACCAACGCTCTTATATGGGTGTGAAGCGTGGGTGATGAATGTTGCAGCGAGGAGAAGGCTGGAGGCAGTGGAGATGTCATGTCTGAGGGCAATGTGTGGTGTGAATATAATGCAGAGAATTCGTAGTTTGGAAGTTAGGAGGAGGTGTGGGATTACCAAAACTGTTGTCCAGAGGGCTGAGGAAGGGTTGTTGAGGTGGTTCGGACATGTAGAGAGAATGGAGCGAAACAGAATGACTTCAAGAGTGTATCAGTCTGTAGTGGAAGGAAGGCGGGGTAGGGGTCGGCCTAGGAAGGGTTGGAGGGAGGGGGTAAAGGAGGTTTTGTGTGCGAGGGGCTTGGACTTCCAGCAGGCATGCGTGAGCGTGTTTGATAGGAGTGAATGGAGACAAATGGTTTTTTAATACTTGACGTGCTGTTGGAGTGTGAGCAAAGTAACATTTATGAAGGGATTCAGGGAAACCGGCAGGCCGGACTTGAGTCCTGGAGATGGGAAGTACAGTGCCTGCACTCTGAAGGAGGGGTGTTAATGTTGCAGTTTAAAAACTGTAGTGTAAAGCACCCTTCTGGCAAGACAGTGATGGAGTGAATGATGGTGAAAGTTTTTCTTTTTCGGGCCACCCTGCCTTGGTGGGAATCGGCTGGTGTGATAATAAAAAAAAAATAAAAAAAAAATATATATATATATATATATATATTCCTCTCTGGATGGCCACACTGAGGTGCTGGAACATGAAAGTGGCTGCCCTCGGGTCTTTGGTGGTGTCGAGTCTGGAGCCCAGTTCATAAAGGAAACGTGAGGCATGTTTTCCCATGATCCCAAGGTCTCTGATCTCACAGGGACAAACTGATACTGTTGGCTTATGTCCCTGTACTTGCTGATCTTGTACTCCTCCCTGTGGTCAGCAGCTCCTCCTTGTCGCCTGACATTGTGATGGATGTAGGTGTCAGCCAGCGTTGACATGCAGATATAGTTCCATGCTAAGAGCTTGCCATACTTCCAAGGATAGATGGGAATCCAGTCAAGGCGGGTTTCTGGGTTGTGAGTATTGTTGGCTGCTAGTGATTGGAGCTCTCTCTCGGCTGGGCATTCAGCTGTATCATGGCTTCTCTTTCTGATGTCACTGACATCACTGTGTTTTGCATACTAACCCTAGGTTTTGGAGAAGTTAAACCATGTAGACCATATTGGACAGGTTGTGCATCACTGCAAATACACGTATATTCTGTGGGAATTTGGGTAACAAGGTGGAAAGCCACTGCAATACGGAAAGTCTTATGGTCGAACCGTGTTCCCATTGCCGAAATGTGAACTGTTTGCAGGAAATGCTCAGAGTGAGATACACTTACAGCTTGGAGACGAGCAGTCTACCTGTCTGATATTAAGCATGTTGGCAAGCACCTTTTTAGCGATGTTGACATCCCAACATGACTTTAGGCCAGTGCTGCAATAGGTTTTGGTGCTGGAGCAGCAAGAATCTCCTATTCAATGATTGCACTGACGTAGCTAGGGTTCTGTATTCCTGCTGGGTCACTGAGGTTGTCTGGAAGAATTTGTTTTATTAACTCTTTTGATGTTATGGAAAAGAACTGGAAAGCTGGTAGGTCAGTATGCAGCAGTCAGTGGTCACGTGAGGTCATCTGTCTTAATCTCTCTGCGAATTAGCATGAGGTGTTACCAAGCACCATGGCTTGCTGTAGTGCTTTAGAATCTCAAGTTAATGTGTTGAAGAAGGAGGCTCTACTTCTTCAGGAGTAAAATAGGAGGCTGAAGATTCACCTAGATGGGTTTCGGAGTGAGTGTAAGATGCTTGGAGCTGGTAAAGAGGAAAAGGTTACCAGCAATGAGCTGGAGAGTGGCAGCTGCTTTAAGTGGCAAATTGTTCACAATTTAGGAAGAAGGAAGATAAGGAAGATTAAGAGATAAGATGTATAGGTAGGTAATCGATTCTCTGTTCTCCAGGATGAGTGTACTTCAGTGACTCCCCTGCTAATCAAGGTAAGAATGTTCTGATTGTGGAAGACTCTCAGATAAGATATATAGACTGTGCTTTCTGTAACAGAGACAGGAAGGTCAGGCAGGAAGTATGCCTACCAGGAGCTACTGTTGGTGACATAGTCAGGAGGTTGGATAATATTATGTCAGGTAATGGAAACAAGCCCATTATCTGTCTTATTGCTGGTGGAAATGACGTCGAGAAGGGGAGGAGACAGGAGCTGCTGGATAAGTATAGGTCAGCCATAGTTGTAGTCAGGATCCCAATCATATGTAGCATCTTGCTTAGAAGGGGAGTGGACAATAAATGAATGTCTAGGGCAATTGGTATAAATTGCTGGCTGGACAGGTACTGCAAGGAACTTGCAATCCCATCCATTGATAACTGGGACAAATTCTATGGCAAACGTGATATGTATGCAATGGATGGGGTTAATCTCTCCTGGGATGGGGTTGTTGCATTAGTTAATTCGATTGAGAGGGGCCATTGATGATTTGTCTAGGACATTAAACTGATAGATTGTAGAGGTATGGGTGTTGGTGGGAAACAATTAGGTTGCGGAACTAGGGTTGAAAACAGCAGATATTACCAGGATACCTCAGGGATATGTTTAAAAGACAATATTCAAAATAAAGTAAGGCAAATCCATTGCTCAACAAACAGAGATAGTAGAGGGCAACGAGTGACTAGCTCCCTTAAGGTTTATTATACAAATAGTAGGAGTCTAAAATATTAAGTTAGATGAGCTATGGTTACTTGCAAGTGCTGGTAATATATATATTATTGCATTAGCGGAGACCTGGTTCAACTTGAAATATAGAGAAATGCCTTCTGAATGCAACATCCAGAGCTATAAACTATTCCATACCGATAGCGTCAACAGGAAGGGTGGTGGGGTAGCTATGGTAGTCAGAGATAATAAAAATAGTTCTGTTAGACAAGATTTAAGATTAAACACATAAACTGTTTGGCTGCATTTTCTCGATAGCCATGAAAAATTAATTTAGGGTGTGATTTATAGGCCCCAAATTTTGATTAGGAGTGAAGTAAGCTGCTATTGGATGAATTCATAAGGCATCTAGATATGAAAATGCTGTAATAATGGGAGATTTTCACTTCAGACAAATTGATCGGAACAATGTGACAGGAAATCTTGAGTCTAGTGACTTTCTTTACACGATTCAGGATTACTTTTTAAAACAGTTTGTAACAGAACCAACTAGAGGAAACAACTTGCTTTACTTGGTTCTTGCCAACAAAGAATCAGTAATTAACCACCTTGAGGTTAATGATGAGCTTATGGAAAGTGATCTCTAATCACTTAGTTTCATTATATCATGGAATTACCCAGATAACTGCAATCAAGTCTCTGTCCCTGACTTCCGCTCGGTCGACTTCACTGGACTGAAAAATTACCTGAGTGGGCTAAATTGAGATAACCTGACTATGGATCAGGTAGGTGGTGTTGATTCCCAATGTGATGTGTTTCAGAGCATAGTGCTAGCTGCCCAGACAAGTTTTGTTCCGAGTAGGGAAATTAGATCTAAGAAAAAATGATCCCAAATGGATAAACAATAGATTAAAGCATCTCATTGGTCAAAAGAGAGGCATATATAGGTGTGTCAAAAGAGGGAATGGGCAGTTAAGAAATCATTATATTCAATTAAGAGAGATATATTTATAAAAAAGGAAGAAGAAAAGCAAAAAGGGATGATGAGGCTAAAGTCGCAAGGGATTCGAAGACTAACCCATAAGGGTTCTTTCAGGTATACAAAAGTAAGACTAGGAACAAGATAGGCCCACTTAAGAGTAACACAGGTCAGATCACTGACAGTGATAAGGATATGTGTGAATTTTTCAACAGGAAGATACTTGCGAAATTCCAGAAATAGTAAATTATGTAGAACAGGACGATAATAAGCTATGCACGACTGAGGTAACTAGTGACATGGTTCTCAGACAAATAGAGAAATTAAAGCCTAACAAATTCCCAGGCCCTGATGAACTGTTTGCAAGGGTGTTAAAGGAATGTAAAGAGGATTTTTTCAATATATCACTACAAACTGGCATAGTGCCAGATAAGTGGAAATTGGCAAATGTAATACCTATTTACAAGGCAGATTATAGGTCCTTAGCTTCGAACCCTACACAAATAAGCCTTACCTCCATATTGGAAAAAATTATGCATTCAATAATTGCTGAGGCAATTCATAGCCATTTTGAAAGGCATAAATTGATTAATAAATCTCAGCACAGATTTACCAAGGGGCGTTCCTGATCTTACGAATTTATGTAGACAGCCTGTACTGTCAGAGCACACAGCCTAGCCATCTGCTCTGACTAGTTCATATTTCGTGGCATTCAGTGCTGCCCTCTGTAGGCTTACCTAGGTCAGTGGGAAGCACAGCCCACCCTCTCTCACTCCTAGGCCGACCGACTTGACAGACACAAGTGCTCCCCCTCCACGGACTGGCTTGCGGTCACTCCCTCACACTGCCCGTTGTGTACTCACTCCTACCCAATTAAAGCCAAACTAGTCCACGGCCGTATCATTGCTACCTACGCTACCTTCATCGGCACTAAACCGCTGTTCAGCAGTAAGAACAGCAATAACAGTGGTGACAGCGGAGTCAACTGCATTATGAGCCTCTTCAGGGTGGAGGGGTCAACACCATCGGTCGACGCCAGTCAACATCATCCGTCGTCATCCAACGCACCTGCTGGCCTAAAGAGTTATCTGTTACTCCCAGCGTCTTGACGGGACCTGAGATAGATCTTCGTCCTAGATTTTTCCCACAAAATCTGGACATAGGCGTCACGGCGTCATCTCCAGCCTTAGCAGTCACGTGTTCACCTCATCACCCTCTCTACAGCCCTTCAACACTCTCCAGCACCATTCTCCTGCCTCCTACAGCGTCCCTACGCCCTTCTCAGCTACAAGAAGTAAAGGTGAGGTCGTTTAGTGTGTTGGCTTCGTGTGGCTCCACGCGTGACCACTAGGCAGCTCTGGGGTTGGTTTATACCCTAATCAGCATGTAAACACACCAGCCTCCTCTACAGCCTTCTCTGCTACGCAACGACGTCCATCTCGCCATCCATGTGTGTTGTGTTCTTCCCAGTTTCCTCCAAGAAGTTCTACCTTGCTTAACCACGTGGGAACCCAGTTGGCTTAGCCCCTAAGCCAGCTCAGTTCAGCATCTACAGCAGCTCGTGACTCATCATAGTGTCTACAACTACTCAGCGTCTACGTATCTCCAGCCAGTGCAGTTTTTTTTGTGTTGCCCAGTTTAATTTTTTTTTTCCTTTCCCTTGCTGTTATATTCCCAGTTCATCACCAGTTCTGTTTTCCCAAGTGATTTGTTACAGTAAAACTTACTCGTCCCAGTTCAAAGTTTCACTTAAGCTTGTTTTTAGCACGTTCGAGTAGTGCAGTAAATGTTTTGTTCTCTGTGTGCTGAAGCCGCAGTCAGTCAGCGCGCCCAGACACGCTTGCCAGTGTAAACAACCCACGCACAGCTGTGGTTCACGCAGGGTATCCACGTTCTTCTAATATCTTATACCTCCACAGAGTTACCCCGGTCCTTCCTGTTCTTCCCAAGTCCATTCTGATAATTTTTTCTACGACATTGAAGCCCCATAGCAGTATACAAATGCTACGAGGCGTGTAGTGTCACTAGAGCATCACTGAAAGTTCCAGGACCTGCAGCACCCGTACCTTCGTCCATCTCCTGCACTCAAAGTTAAGTAAACAGTGACTTACCTAGCATTTCCTAATATTTTGTGACATTATTTAACTGTCCTGCACCAATACAGTTACAGTTACTGAAGCCATACTTCAGTAAATTGTTCAGTGTCATCAGTGCACATTTGGCACTTACCTACAGCTTCTTAAATTTTGTAAATTTATTTTTGCACTCCTACATTTTAAATTCCAGTATTTTATTCTGCTTCTTGCACCTCAGTTATTGATTTAAATTGTTCAGTGTTAACCATTTATACAATTTACCTCTCACATACAGTTACATGTAATCCCTGTGTGCTGTTATTTTGTTAGTTGCACCTGCAAGTTAGCCATAGATTGTTGACACCCCTGCACTGTTTTGTTTGTTAGTGTTTTTTCTTTTAATAAGTGTAATCTTCAAGTACTTAAGTATTAGTTTATTCTACCTGCAGTGATACAATCTGTGCCTAGCCCATTAAACTTTTCTTCTGTTTCCCCATTTATTTGCTCTACATATATTCTATGTTTTATCTGTGAATATTCACCTATGTGCATTGCATTTTGCTATTTTGTATACCCAAGTCATTGAGTGTATTTTTGGGAACCTGCTTATTTACCATTAATTACCAAAATTCCTTGTGAAGTTAATTAATTTTGACCTTGAGTTTGTGCAATTTTTTTTTTTTTTGCCAGTGTACACCCTGCTAACACCAGCTAACCTTTGCCATATTCTTGAATTTAATAATTTGCATTTTTATTAATTTTATTTTGTGTGCAATATAGCAATTCTGGATACAGTGTATTTTTTTTCTGTAATTTTTGACACTATTCCATACTCTGATATCTTTTCTGTGCCAACTTCCCTTGTGCAAGTGAATTACCCTTTTTTTGCGTTTCAATTTGCAACTGCTAGCACCCGCAATCTTTTTAAACTGTGCTTGCAGCACAGTTTAGTGTTGTGTAGTACCTGATTTATTTTGATTTTTGTGCAATTTTTGCTACCAGTGTTTACAGTTCAACTCCTTTTCATAAATTTTGTTGCCAGATTCCTGGTGAAATTATTGACTATCCTTAGCTTCATTTTGTGCACTTCCCTGTAGTACATTCACTTGCATACATCTCTTATTTTGTGTTCAGAGTGTATCACTATTTCCCTTTTTATTGTTGTTTTGCTCAAATTATTTCTATCACTAAGCAGTTTACCTAGTACTGTGGTGCTTTGACTCTGTTTTGAATTGTAGCCAGTGCATACCATTTCTTGCTCTGACCTGTTTACCCTCTTCGTGACCTACTTGCATTTGAACAATTGACGTCATGACTAAGACACGCAGTGGCCATGCCGTTAGTCCAGATTCTGCTGGTGCCAGCAATGGTGCCTCAGCCAGCGTGAACACGCGGCAGGGCATCGAAGCCCCAGCGACAGTTGGTCAACTTGTGGCTCAAGCCTCGACCACCAGTGGGCCGGCTCATCGTCCATACCCGACCCTTATTTTTGACGGTCGTTCAAATAGTTTAGAGCCATGGCTGCAGTCAGTCGAGACGACTGTTCAGGCTCTATTTGATAGTCCAATGGATACACAGTACATTCGTGCTGCTGTTGCAGCAGTGGATCTCACCCAGGATGATATAGGTGCCTTTGTGCAGCTCAAGCGCGTTTGTAAGATTCAGTCTTGGGATGAACTTAAGGAGGAATTTAGGCATTATTTTCAGCGTAGTCGCCAATGCCATTACATTGACATCGTTACCAGCGTCTTGGCCGAATGTCAATACCGGCACGAAAGCCCCCTGGCTTGCATTTGCCGGTTCGAGCAAGCCGCCACGAACTTTACTGATGCCATCAACTCCACTAAGTGGGTGGATGGTGATGGCCGTATTGATGCTAAAGACATCATCCCCATGCTGGCTGTCGGCATCATGTGGAGGGATGCCGCCCCTAACCTCTGGGTTGCCATTGATGCGCTAGGACTCGGCCCTCAGCACGACGTCCTGGGTGCATATGATGCCATCGACTCGCTCAAGCCGCCTTCCCAGCAAGGCAAGGTTTGCCGCTTTGCGGATGATCCCCTACCCATCCTTCCGGCGCCGTCCACAGTGACCCCGCGGTCGCAGCCGGAAGTCACTTTTGCTGCTGCTGTCAGACAGCCAGCCCACAAAGTTTCTAACCCCAGTCCCACTAACACGCACCTAAGTAAAAATATTGACCACAGTAACAACAGTCAGTCTCATACAAAAAGGCAGTCATCGACTTCCTGGACCAGGGCGAAACGTCGCCAGCAGACACCACCCCCAACCTCACCCGCTAAGTGTGTAGTGACTTGTTTCAACTGTGGCAAACGAGGGCACTACCAATCGGAGTGTTACAAACCTAAGTCCCAGTCCCCACGCTCAGTATCCCAGTAACTGTAACCATCCCCACGCTCAGTATCAAAGTAGCCATAACCGTCCCCATGCTCAGTATCAAGGTAACCGTCACTGTCCCCATGCTCAGCCTCGCGAGGGAGTCTGTATGTACCACAATACTTCCAGTCATACCTCCCATGAGTGTAACAAGCTGCAAAGTATGCTGTCAGCTGAGTGGAGCAAGCAGTCGTCGCGCAATGCACATGCTCGTAGAAGCCCTTCCACTAGTTCGGGGGAAGAGGTGCGTCCGCAAAACCAGCGAAAGACATAGTAACCCTGTCGGAGTCGCTGTATTCCGTCCCTGTCCGCAATGCATTCGCCGCCCTGGGCAGATATACGCTTGCCGACAGTGAGGAAACAGAGTGTCTTGACGTTGTTGCCGAGACTCGTACCGTACCTTCCAGGTCGAGTCTCGTCAACAAGTATCGAGCTTCGAGCAGCTGTGACTCCGGGGATCTCGTCGGCCTGTCATGCCTTCATGTTCGGTATGACAACCCATGTGGACCGCTCATCGAGTCCACTGTCCACCATAAGCCTGTTCAGCTTTTCCTAGATACAGGTTCGGTGGTTAACATTGTCCGCTCCACTTTTTTCTGAGACATTGGCCTTCACGCGGCCATGTTGACAGAGCCGTCTGCCATTCAGACCTTGAGAGGAGTCTCAGGTAATCCGCTGACGGTTCGCGGTCGCACAACGCTAGAATTTGTGGTCCAGGGTCACAAGCTGTCCGCAAAATTCTTAGTCGTAGATGGTATTGTTTTCCATGGTGACCTGCTCATAGGGTTCAAAACCATGGCAGATCTTAGGATCCACTTAGATCCAGCTGAGTGGAAAGCGGAATTCAATGGAGTGGATGTGCCCTTCTGGGGTGTGTGCTTAGGATCCACTACGTGCTACTCTGTCTCAGAGTATGCACAGTGCTTAGAATCGTTGGAAACCGGTGGTTTCCATAGCACATTCTCCCCGGGGTGGGTCTCTTGTCCTGATCGACCTCGTAGTAGAGCTCGTTGCCCATCACCTCCTGGCCATCAGCGTGTAGTTACCAGTGATACCCAGTCTGGGGACGCCCAGTCTAACCTTCACTCTAACTTTGACGCTGTTGTAGAGACCAGCAGTTGTCAAGCCGCAGTATCCCTGTCGGCAGGCGACTGTCTGACTCGTGTCATGGCATCAGCGAGCAGAGTTACTGCTTGTACAAAGTATGACGTCACTTTGTCAGCTAACTCGCTCACTCCTGTTACGGTGTACGTGAGCAGAGCTTTTGAAGGAGACCATGTGCTGGTTGACAACGACACATGCCGAGTCAAGGGCCTCTTCCTTGAACCATCCTTGCACACAGTGCAACGTGGTAAGTTGGAAGTCCTTGTTGTCAACATGCATAGTCGAGAATTTCCCCTGCAGAAGAATACCTCACTTGTCGACCTTGTCAGATTCCCTCTCCCGGTGAGAGTGGAGGGTGAAGCCCCAGCTGACTTCCTCATGAGTGCAGTTCTCCCAGGCGAGTCTGCTGCTGACTCTTCCAACACCCGGCCAGTGCAGGAAGATGATCTAGCTTTGACAGACTATCCTGAAGAGGTCCCAAAACTTCTCCAGGTTCTCAATCGTGCACGTTCTGCAGTTGCACTAGATGGTGAGTCGATGGGTTTGACCCCACTGATCTCTCACCGTATTCCACTTGACAAAGGTACTAAACCCATTTATGTACCTGCGTATCGCCTGCCACATGCGCAAAGAGTCTTCGCCGAAGAACTCATTACACGGATGCTCCGTGATGGAGTTATTGAGGAGTCCACTTCCCCGTGGAATGCTCCCCTTATTCTGGTTCCCAAGAAAGACGGAACCTGGCGCCCTGTTATCAATTACAGGAAACTGAATCCATGTACCATCCCAGACCGCTTTCCATTGCCAGTTCTGAACGACCTGCTGTTGCAGAACATCGGCGATAATAAGGTCTTTTCAACTCTTGATCTTCTTCAAGGGTTCTGGCAGATCCCCCTCGATGATGAGAGCAGAGAGTTGACAGCTTTCTCTATGCCAACTGGTCATTACCAGTTCAGGAGGATGCCCATCGGCTTGCGCGGAAGCCCAATCACGTTTAGTCGTTTGATGACGACAATTTTCCATACCCTCCTAGGTGGCACGCTCATGGTCTACCTGGATGATCTCATAGTCATGTCGCAAGATGTCCCGTCACATCTTGAGAAACTTGACAGGGTATTGGACAGGCTAGCTCAGGCAAATCTTAAGGTAAAGCTCTCCAAATGTCATTTCCTCCGGAACGAAATAAAATTTCTGGGTCACGTAGTGACTCAGAATGGCATAAAGACGGACGAGTCTAAAATCTTGGCCATGCAGAAATTCCCCAGACCCATGACGGCGGATGCAGTCCGGTCCTTCATAGGCCTGGCGGGTTTCTACCGCACCTTTATCGCAGGTTTCTCCACCATTGCTGCACCCCTGACATGCTTACTCAAGAAGGATGCCCCTTTTGAGTGGACGTGTGATCAGGAACGAGCTTTTGTCATTCTTAAGAACAAGTTAACATCAGCTCCAACCCTTAGATTCCCTGATTTCACCAAGGCATTTACCTTGACGACTGATGCCAGCAAAGTTGGCATTGGTGCAGTCTTGTCACAGGAATCTAATGGTAAGCAACAGCCTATTGCCTATGCTAGCCGTGTTCTTACTAAAGCGGAAGTCAATTATTCAGTGACAGAGCTAGAAGCTTTAGCCATTGTATGGGCCCTGAGTCATTTTCGGGATATCATCTATCATTATCCTATCAAGATTTATACAGATCATTTACCCTTATTGGCCCTTTTTGCGAATAAGAACCTATCAGGAAAGCATGCTCGGTGGTCGCTCACGTTCAATGACTACAACCCTGAAATTTGCTATGTCCCAGGTAAGCAAAATGTTGTAGCTGATGCCCTGTTGAGACATAGCATTCGTGAGTGTCGGCAATTCGTTCTCTGTTGAGGATCTCGAGAGAGCCCAACGACAGGACCCTGTGTGGTCTCCAGTCCTTCGTTTCCTGACCAAGGAGGACGTTGACTTACAGGTCAAGTCTCCCGTTCCACTGAAGGATTTGGTGGTCAACCAAGGAGTACTGTGCCGTGTTGCACAGCTGGTGGACCCCGGCAGAACCGTATACCAACTGGTGATACCAGAGTCCATGATACCAGCTACTCTTGGGTTGATCCACAATGTCCCAGGTGTAGCGCACCCCGGGAAGGACCGCAGTATCAAACAGGCACGAATGAAATATTTCTGGCCTAAGATGGCAGCGGACATTGCCAAGCATGTACACCAGTGTGTTGTTTGCCTACAGCACAAGGGTACCATTACAGGTCCTAACCCCATTCTAAAGTATCCCATTACAAAGGAGCCCTGGGAGAGAACTTCTGTCGACCTGTTGATGAACTTCTCGACCTCGGAGAAGGGAAATAAGCACCTGCTTGTAATGGTAGATAACTTGACGCAGTACAGTGAATTAGTACCCATTCCTGATAAAACCGCTGAAACGGTCGCTAGTGCTTTCTGTGAGCATGTTGTTCTTCGTCATACTTGCCCATGTGTCCTTCTGTCAGACAATGGGTCTGAGTTTATAAATGGCATAATGCAGGATCTTTGCTCCAGATTCAACATTCATCAAGCGCCAGTAGCTCCACGCCACCCTGCGAGTAATGGTCTCACTGAGCGTACAAATCGCAAAGTCCTGGAGGTGCTCAGAGTAACCGTTAACCCAAGTTGTACTACATGGGATGAGGCTATCCCAGATGTTCAGTGTACATTAAATTCCTCCCTCAACAGCTCGATCGGTGAGACACCTCATTTTGCTTTGTATGGTTATGACAAGCGCTTACCATATGAAATTCTGTTTACTCCACCTAGACCTACTTATGATACTGATAACCCCAGTGTTGTAAAGATGAGGACAACACAGCTTGTCTTCCAGCGGGTACGAGAGAACCTTATGAAAGCTACTGATAGGTTCACGTCTGAGCGCAATGCCCGCGCCAAGGAAAGCAAAGTGGAACCAGGTTGCAAAGTTATGTTGCTCAACCCAGTGCAGACCCAAGGTATGCACAAACTTGTCCCAAAGTTTGTGGGTCCTTACCGTGTCCTACGACAGCTCCGTGGCAATAAGTTCGAGGTGAGGGAGATTGCTACGGGAACTATCAAGGAAGCCCACCTTGATCACATGAAGTATGTGGACCATATGCAGTCCGAAGCAGAGCTGGAGGCGCGTGCATTGCAACGCCACGATCAGACTAATGTTAGGGACAAACCGTCTATCCCTTCTCCCACTACTACTGGTACGGAAGACGGCCCAGTAAGGCTCCATACTTATGGCCTGCGACCCAGGACAACAGTACATTTCTGTGACATTGACGTACCTACTGACTTGTCTGACTCCTACGCTAGTTATGCTAATTGTTTGCTTGCAGAAATGGGTATAAATGCACACACATTGTATAGCTAGTCGATAATAGAGTCAGGGTGGACAACATCATGTAATTATGTAAATACTTTTAGAAGGGTACCCAGAGTGTAATGAATTCCATGGATATAGTATTATTGTACGTATGTGCACCAGTGTTTTATAACTAAAGGAAAAAAAGCCTGTATTACGGTCAGGGCAGTGCTGCCCTCTGAGTTACATGTCACACCTTAGGAAATGCTACTGTCAGTCATTGTTTGCAGATGTGAGGGTGCAACAACGTTAGTAGACGAGTGGTCAACTGATGTTCAGCCCTGCGGACAACCTGTATATAGAAGATTTTAGTTCCAGTGCTGACGTCTCCGGGCTCTCTACTCGATGAAACAGCGCGGGCAAACCAGTTTTCTCTTCCCCTGGATGAGAGAGTTTTTTTTTTTTTGCCTGTTGCATTTTTTTGTCCATTTTTGATTTACTAGTGAGTGAAAGCCAGTCCCTCTCTGGGGTAGCTAGTGTAATTCCTTTATACCTATGGGCCCACCAGTATTGTCGCGTCGGGACGACGCGAGGTGCGTGGCCGAGCAAATGTAGACAGCCTGTGCTGTCAGAGCACACAGCCTAGCCATCTGCTCTGACTAGTTCATATTTCGCGGCATTCAGTGCTGCCCTCTGTAGGCTTACCTAGGTCAGTGGGAAGCACAGCCCACCCTCTCTCACTCCTAGGCCGACCGACTTGACAGACACAAGTGCTCCCCCTCCACGGAGTGGCTTGCGGTCACTCCCTCACACTGCCCGTTGTGTACTCACTCCTACCCAATTAAAGCCAAACTAGTCCACGGCCGTATCATTGCTACCTACGCTACCTTCATTGGCACTAAACCGCTGTTCAGCAGTAAGAACAGCAATAACATTTACTAACTTTTTTCACTAAGGTATTTCAGGAGGTAGATCATGGTACTGAATACGATGTTGTGTATATGGACTTAAGTAAGGCTTTCGATAGAGTTCCACATCAGAGGTTATTGAGGAAACTTAAGGCACACGAGATAGGAGGAGAAATCATTTTCTGAGTAGAGACATGGTTGAAAAATAGGCAGCAGACTGTTTGCATAAGTGGGGAGAAATCAGAATGGAGGCACGTTACAACCCAGGTTCTCAAAGGCTTGTTATCTTGGGCATAAAGGGAACAAAATAAACACAGCAGAAAAACTTTGAATTACATTATCCTTCACCAGGTATAAACAGCAGTATGTACACTATATACAGAAATAGGTGTTAGTGTACTCCCTGGTAATCAAGGTAGAATAGCAGCCAAGACCAAGCAGATCACTGTGCTTTATCCAGCTCTAGAATGGGAATGACAAGGGTGAAAGCATGAGTGGTAACCACGTCACCTTCACAATTGCTAGATCCACCTTCTCATCGATTGAACATAGATACTGATCTGATGATGGGGCTCAATTGGATCGTCAGATCCTTAGCATCTGGTTCGCTGGTTGATGAGGTAGCCTATGTGAGTGCGTTAACATTTTCCGAATAAAGATTACATTCTCTTTGCATGCAACACCTCCACCTCAAGACTACGCTTCCACCTCAATGGGTAAACGTGCCACCATGGCACAGTGTAATGGAACCACCTTTCATATCTACCATGCACCTCATCGGATAGAGCTCAGCTTTTATCACGACATAAAGCCAAACTCTAAACTCAGAGCTAGACAGCAAACAGGAGGGCTAACGTGGGTCAAAGATACCTGTGGACGGTAGCAGAAAAAAAAATTATTATGCAGAAAAGGGAAAAAAAGAGTTAGTCATTTATTTACTAAAATTCCCTAACACATCCTAACCTAATAAATGCGAGATAATGAGTCAGCCAGCATATTTTCTTTGCGGTGTGAAGCACTTTAATGTTAAACGGTTGCAGCTTGATAGACCACCTCATGAGTCATGTGTTGTGATCTTTCATGTGCTGAAGATAAACTGGAGGGTTGTGGTCACTATAGACTGTGACCACCTAAGAAGTCTGGCCCACATACACGTCAAAGTGCTCCAAAGCCAGTACCAGAGTGAGGGCTTCTTTTTCAACCATGGAGGAAGCCCTCTGGTGCAGCTGGTACTTGGCCAAATGTATTGTAAAGGGTTTGGAGAAATCAGGAGGCAGGTGAATAGGAACAGTACAAAGGATTAATTTGACATTCTGATGTCTATTTCAAGGTAACTTTTTGACTGGTAAGTGAGGTAAGAGGGGCTACAATATCTGAGAATTTTTTACAGAATCTTCACTAAAATCCTACAATACCTAGGAAACGTTGGAGGGATTTCCTGTCATGAGGTACTGGATAATTTTTAAAAGCAAGAATTTTAGCAAATTTAGGGGCCACTTTGCCACTACTTACTTCATGGCCCAAAAAATTAACAGTAGCCTGGTCAAAGGAAGACTTAGATTAGTTATCAATTAAGTGGAAACTCTGGAAGGTCTCAGAGAGAGCCTTAAGCCTAAACATGTGTTGATCCCAAGCATCCGACACAATAACAATGTCATCTAGGTAAGCTGCCGTGACTTCAAGTCCTTTAATAGCCTGATAAATCAGTTTCTGGAGTGAAGCGGGCAAGTTTTTCATTCTGAAGTGGGTAAGTGTATATTGATAATGACCTCCTGGAATTACGAAGGCAGAGATTTCCTTCTACTTATCTGTCAAAGGTACCTGATACAACCTTTAAAGAGGTGTAACTTGGGCACAAAAGTAGACTTACCCACTAAGTCGATTACGTCATCCAGACGTGGCAGAGGGTAACCATCTGCAATTGTGACCTCATTCACCTTACAGTAGTATGTACACATTCAAAAACCTCTACCAGCTTTCTTAACAAGGATGCACGGTGAAGCCCATGGACTAGATGACTCCTCCACTAACCCATGCTCTAACAGAAATTCTACCTCCTGCTGAAGTAGCTTCTGTTTTTCAGGATTAGCTCTGTAGGGGGAGAGTTTAATAGGTTTAGTGTCCCACATCTATATCACGATATCCTAGTGTACATTTTTTCGGAACATCCGAAAAGATATCAGGATAAGATTGTAGGAACACAATTAAATTTGTTACTTGATTTTTTAGATAGCCCCACCATTAAAGGGCTGGGGTCTTTGAGGAGGACAGAACTGGGAAGTTTTACATTAATCTCAGAAATAGAGTGCAAAGAGTCAGGGTCCTCTTCAGAGGCAGTGGACAGAGTCATTACTGGGACTTTATCTGGTGTATTAAATGCTTTAATTTGATTAATGTGGTAAGTTTTAGTTTTTAAGGTCTTGTCAAGGGAGATACCACATAATTTGCATCAGATAATTTACTTACAAGTTGCATAGGTCCTGTAAATCTAGCTTTTAAGGTGTGGCCAGGTATAGGTTTCTGTACCAACACCTTGTCTCCTGGATGGAAGGAGCAAAACTTTAAATTTCTGTCATACCTCTGTTTCATTGTGTTTTGAGCTGCTTTTAAGTTAACCTTAACCAACTGACGTGCCACCTGCAACCTTGAAAACGGGTTGTAGAGTGTTGAGCAGGCGCCTTCTCCCATCCATCCTTCCTTGAGCACCCGAAGAGGACCTCCCTTATTGAGAACAGCAAAAAATGTAGTGATTCATCCAATTCTGTAGGAAAATGCATACAAAAAGTTCCCAGCAATGTTTTTAACGTGTGATGGAATCTTTCCAAGGCGCCTTGCCGCTGAGGATGATATTCAGTGGATAAGTTGTGAATTATCCCTAGCCTAGTTGATGCTTCCCCAAATGCTTTGGCAGTGAAATTAGTACCTTGATCACTTTGAATAGATTTAGGAATGCCAAAGCGCAAGAATTGCTTTAGTATTATTACTGCTCATGGGAATTGCTTCTGGGTATCTAATTACTCTATCCATAATGGTAAAGGCTGGAGAGGTACAGGTTTAATGGGGTGTCCAGGTTTCCCTACTTGCTGACATTCTCTACAACAGCGGATATGATTCTTCACATCCTGCCTTAACTTTGGTCAAAAGAATTCTTTTAATATTCTATACAGAGTTTTAGTAATTCCTAAGTGGTCTCCTAATGAAGAGTTATGAGCTATATTTAATATTTAAGATGTAAACTTTTTGGAGCTACTAACCTGTCTGACTGTTGCCTTCCCTCCACCTCCTTTCCAGTCTCAGTGCAGATTAAGTAGTCGTTTTTAATTGTATATTTGACTGGGTTATCTGAAAAGGATATACCCATGGCTGCTTAAAAGGCGAAATTTAATGGAGAGTCTTTTCGTTGTTCCTTTTGAAAGGACAGTCCCTCGGGCATGGAAACAGAGACATCAGGCAATCCTGCAACCCTGAAATAGAAAGGTTTGATCTGGGTTTGTTCACTAAATTTACGAGGCCCTGACCAAATTTCCTCGTAAAACAAATTGGCTATTCCGAGACCAGAGTCTTCCAAGGATAGGTCAGCATTCTCACCAAATAACCCTTGGAGTTTTGCTCAAGTTATGACCAACACTGGAGAATTAATCATTATTGGTTCTGGACATGAACTACAAGTGGTAATGTTATTGCCCAGTAATAACACTTCATCTTTCATTGGAAATCCGTCAGATACACCTACAGTCAAATATCCAGTGTAATACAAGCTCTTCACGTATATTTTATGTAAAGGGAGAAAACACTGCTCTTCCAAAAGCTTCTAGAAGAACGGAGGATTGTAATGAGGTATGTTCAGAAAGCTGAAGTACTCCCTCTCTTATAAGTGAGCAATATGCTCCAGTATCCCTGAAGGCTCTAACTTCAGTTTTCTTTGAATTTTCCTGAATGGATATTTGATACATAATATAATATGGGGGCCATCCCTTTCTCTGCTTCTTTCAGGGACATAACATTATAAATTTTCCCTAATGGTTGGGGTTTATTTGGGCAGTTAGGACGAATGTGGCCTTGTTTATTATAATGGTAGCATACTTCCTCTTTCTTGACCTTAGTTCCTTGGTACTGATGTTGCGGCTCACCCGGTTGGCCATGAGTTGAGTGATGTGGCTTACCAGATGACTTGGCTGACGTCGTCGTTCTCCTTTATCCTGGCAGTTCATCCTCCAATCAGGAGTTTTTCTTTGGCGATCTCTGCTCATGCCAGGCTGTTGAAAAGTGGTCAACACATGATCCTGCTGAAAGACTCTAACCTCTCGTCCACCAGACTCCAGCAGGTTATCCACCAATATTAAATGGACCAACTCGTCGAAATTTGCAACACCACTTACTTTGTACCAACTGGAAAAAGTCAACAAAGGACTGACCCAGCTGTCGTCCACCTATCTTGAATTCCTTTCTGCAGGAATACATTGATAAGCACCACGAACCGTGGTCTTCACCACCTGATAATTACTGAAATCAGTGTAATTTAACATTGATGTAAATTTCTGTGCCTTACCAAACAATGCTGTATGCACCAAAGATGCCCAATGCTGTTCAGGCCGCCTCAAGGCTCGAGCCTGGGCTTTGAATGCTTCGAAAAATAATTCAGGCTTAGCTTCAATGAAATGAGGAACAACACTTTTTGCAAACTGAAGTCATTTACAGCTTGAGTAAACTGCCTCGTTTCTTTTTCTCTATCAAACTCTTCCTTGGCATATGTCCTCTGTTCCCTGGTCTGCTCAAGACTGATTTTTGCTAACTCAAGTGCAAATGCAGTTAACTACCCCCAGACAACCCCGACACTTCAAACTGCTGGTTTTGCTCAGGGGTTGCTTCACCCCTATTGGTTTGTAGGTATGTCAACGGGGATCTATGTTTAGCTCCTGTAGAGGGAAACACAGGAATCTAGTGTGCCATCTCCTCTGCTCGAAATTTGATGCATTTAAGATTACAAAGCTGTGCAGCCATATGAGTGCATTTGTACTCAATGCCGATATAACGAGTAATTCGCCAGCAATGCTGTAGGGAAAACTTAGGCAAGTTTAATGGAGTGAACTCAGACACTAACCGTCTGACTCATCTAGGAGGCATTAAAGCTAATGTAACTCGCTATTTGCAATGCACACTCGGCTATGCATTGTACGACTGCAGAATACTCACACGATAACAAGGATGACACACAATAATGCCCAATGCAGAATACGCATATACAATAGCAAGGCTGACACGCAATAGCAATACCAACTGCAGAATACTCACACAATAGCAAGGCTTACCATAGTGAAGCAAACACAAATTTGACACGCAAAACAGCAAGCTATCTACGATCACACAATACCAAGGCTGACCATATATATATCTATATATATATATATATATATATATATATATATATATATATATATATATATATATATATATATATATATATATATATTGACGGAGCAATGATCTGGGATAATCTAACGGGCTCTGGAGCCAGACCTGCTCCCCCCAACAACTACAAACAATCGCACTGGGATGGTCCAATAGTGGAAAATATTGCCTCAACAATGCTTCAGAGTGTGTCAGGGAAGGATAGAGCCCGCCTCCTGGCAGTGAGAGCCCCTCATGCTGGGGACTTTCTGTTGGCTGTTCCCAACTCCAGCCTTGGCACACGTCTCGACCCACAGACCATCCGCATCGGTGTTGCCCTTCGACTTGCCGCCCCTATTCTCGCCGAACACAGGTGTATTTGTGGCATTGAAGCAGCAGACCGATTCGGGTACCATGGTCTTGTGTGCCGTAAATCCGAGGGAAAGATTGCAAGACATGAGGAGGTTAATAACATTATCAAGAGGAGCCTCACAACAGCTGGATGCCCAGCAGTAAGGGAGCCACCCCAACTATGCAGATCTGATGGCAGCCAGAAGCGTCCAGATGGTATCACCCTTCAAGCCTGGACAGATGGGAAGCAGGTGGTGTGGGACTATACATGTGCATCTACCTTGGCTGATACCTATCTCCAATACACCAGGGAGGAAGGAGGGGCAGCTGCCAGCTTCAGGGAGTCCCAAAAGTCTAGAAAATATGGAGAACTTGCCCATCATTATATGTTTCTTTCCATAGGCTCAGAGACCCTTGGCTCATGGGGAAAGAGTGCATCTAAATTCCTTAAGGAGCTGGGAAAAAGACTCATCAGGGTAACTAGGGATCCCAGGGCAGCTAGTTTTCTGTTCCAGCGGCTCAGTGCGGCTGTTCAAAGGGGTAATGCCTCCTGTATTTTGGGCACACGCCCCAGCTCTGAGGAGCTGGATGAGATTTTCGCCTTATAATCGGTGATACACACGTAACAACATGTACCGTATATGCCACATTTATATCAACAATGTATCTCTTAAATCTTCTGTACCATATTATGTAATAAAATATTCCTATTGGTAAAAAAAAATATACTAAAAGATGGGGTGGTAGGGGAAGTGGAATATTCAAACGGCTTCAGGAAGAAATCCAAATATTCTTCCTTGAAGTCTTTTTATGCACTTTTCCGAGGCAATGGGTCCCACAATTTACACCAGAGGTGGACCCCATCCTATATATATATATATATATATATATATATATATATATATATGTCGTGCCGAATAGGCAGAACTTGCGATCTTGGCTTAAATAGCAATGCTCATCTTGCCATATAGGACAAGTGAAAATTTGTGTATGCAATAATTTCGCCAAAATCATTATGAACCTAATGGAAAAAAATATATTTGATTGTGTTTGTTTAGTACTAAATAATTGTAAACGTATTTAAAATATATTTAGTTGGGTTAGGCTAAAATAAATTGCTCTTGTTACAATAAGGTTAGGTAAGTTTTCTAAGATTCTTTTGGTGCAAAATTAAAAATTTTTACATTAACATTAATGAAAAAAATATATCTTTAAACGTATAAGAGAAAATTTTCGAAAGGACTTAATTTTAAATGAGTTCTTGCTAATTGACCAGTTTTACACATTTGGCACGACATATATATATATATATATATATATATATATATATATATATATATATATATATATATATATATATATATATATATATATATATATATATATATATATATATATACATATATATATATATATATATATATATATATATATATATATATATATATATATATATATATATATATATATATATATATATATATATATATATATATATATATATATATATATATATATATATATATATATATATATATAGGTAGGTAGGTAGTAGGTTGGTAGACAGCAGCCACCCAGGGAGGTACTACCGTTCTGCCAAGTGAGTGTAAAACGAAATTCTATAAATGTTTTACATGATGGAAGGATTGCTGGTGTCTTTTGTCTGTCTCATAAATATGCAAGATTACAGGTACATCTTGCTACTTCTACTTACACTTAGGTCACAATAGACATACATACTCATATATACATACATCATCTGAGTTTTCTTTGATTTTATCATAATAGTTCTTGGTCTTATTACTTTTCCTTATATATCCATGGGGAAGTGGAATAAGAATCTCTTCTCCATAAGCCATGCGTGTTGTAAAAGTCAACTAAAATGCCGGGAACAATGGGCTAGTAACCCATTTTCCTGTAATAATTACTAAAAAGAATAATAAGAAGAAAATTGTCAAAGTGGGAAGTCTGAATTTTCGTGGATGTTGTGCGACTGATAAGAAAGAAATGATTGTGGATGTTATGAATGAGAAGAAACTGGATGTCCTGGCTTTAAGTGAAACAAAGCTGAAGGGGGTGGGAGAGTTTCAATGGAGAGGAATAAATGGGATTAGGTCAGGGGTTTCATATAGAGTTAGAGCTAAAGAAGGAGTAGCAATAATGTTGAAGGTTAAGCTATGGCAGGAAAAGAGGGAATATAAATGTATTAATTCAAGGATTATATGGAGTAAAATAAAGGTTTGATGTGAAAAGTGGGTTATAGTAAGCATGTATGCACCAGGAGAAGAGATAAGTGTAGAGGAGAGAGAGAGATTTTGGGAAACGTTGAGTGAATGCGTGGGAAGTTTTGAACCAAGTGTGAGAGTAATGGTGGTTGGGGATTTCAATGATTAAGTGGGCAAAAATGTTGTGGAGGGAGTAGTAGGTAAATTTGGGGTGCCAGGGGTAAATGTAAATGGGTAGCCTTCAATTGAGCTATGTGTAGAAAGAGATTTGGTAATAAGTAATACAAATTTTATGAAAAAGAGGATAAATAAATATACAAGGTATGACATAGCATGTAATGAAAGTAGTTTGTTAGATTATTTATTGGTGGATAAAAAGGTTGATAAGTAGGCTCCAAGATGTACACGTTTATAGAGGGGCAACTGATATATCGGATCATTATGTAGTTGTAGCTACAGTTAAAGTCAAGAGGTAGATGGGACAAGAGGAAGGTGGCAACAACAAGTAGAAGGGAAGTGAAAGTGTATAAACTAAAGGAGGAGGAAGTTCGGGTGAGATGTAAGCAACTATTGACAGAAAGGTGGGCTAGTGCAAAGATGAATAGTGGGGAGGTTGAAGAGGGTTGGATGAGTTTTAAAAATGCAGTATTAGAATGAGGGGCAAAAGTTTGTGGTTATAGGAGGGTGGGTGCAGGAGGAAAGAGGAGTGATTGGTGGAATGATGAAGTAAAGGATGTGTTAAAATAGAAAAAGTTAGCTTATGAGAGGTTTTTACAAAGCAGAAGTGTTATAAGAAGAGCAGAGTATATGGAAGTGGCGAGAGAGTGCAAAACGAGAGCTGATAGAGTGGGAGAGGCACTGTCAAGAAATTTTAATGAAAATAAGAAAAAAATTTGGAGTGAGTTAAACAAGTTAAGAAAGCCTAGAGAACATATGGATTTGTCAGTTAAAAACAGAGTAGGGGAGTTAGTAGATGGGGAGATGGAGGTATTGGGTAGATGGCGAGAAAATTTTGAAGAAGTTTTAAATGTTGAGGAAGAAAGGGAGGCGGTAATTTCATGCACTGGCCAGGGAGGTATACCATTTTTAGGAGTGAAGAAGAACATAATGCAAGTGGGGGGGGAGGTACATGAGGCATTACATAGAATGAAAGGGGGTAAAGCAGCTGGAACTGATGGGATAATGACAGAAATGTTAAAAGCATGGGGGGGGATATAATGTTGGAGTGGTTGGTATTTTTGTTTAATAAATGTATGAAAGAGGGGAAGGTACCTAGGGATTGGCGGAGAGCATGTATAGGCTCTTTATATAAAGGAAAGGGGGACAAAAGAGATTGAAAAAATTATATACGAATAAGTTTACTGAGTATACCAGGAAAAGTATAAGGTAGTGTCATAATTCAAAGAATTAGAGGTAAGACAGAATGTAGGATTGCAAATGAGCAAGGAGGTTTCAGAGTGGGTAGGGGATGTGTAGATCAAGTGTTTACATTGAAGCATATATGCGAACAGTATTTAGATAAAGGTAGGGAAGTTTTTATTGCATTTATGGATTTAGGCAGATGTTGCAAGTATATGGAATAGGTGGTAAGTTACTAAATGCTGTAAAGAGTTTTTATGAGGATAGTGAGGCTCAGGTTAGGGTGTGTAGAAGAGAGGGAGACTACTTCCCGGTAAAAGTAGGTCTTAGACAGGGATGTGTAATGTCACCATGGTTGGTTAATATATTTATAGATGGGGTTGTAAAAGAAGTAAATGATAGGGTGTTCAGGAGAGGGGTGGGATTAAATTATGGTGAATCAAATTCAAAATGGGAATTGACACAGTTACTTTTTGCTGATGATACTGTGCTTATGGGAGATTCTAAAGAAAAATTACAAAGGTTAGTGGATGAGTTTGGGAGTGTGTGTAAAGGTAGAAAGTTGAAAGTGAACATAGAAAAGAGTAAGGTGATGAGGGTATCAAATGATTTAGATAAAGAAAAATTTGATATCAAATTGGGGAGGAGGAGTATGGAAGAAGTGAATGTTTTCAGATACTTGGAAGTTGACGTGTCGGCGGATGGATTTATGAAGGATGAGGTTAATCATAGTATTGATGAAGGACAAAAGGTGAGTGGTGCTTTGAGGTATATTTGGAGGAAAAAAAACGTTATCTATGGAGGCAAAGAAGGGAATGTATGAAAGTATAGTAGTACCAACACTCTTATATGTGTGTGAAGCTTGGGTTGTGAATGCAGCAGCGAGGAGGCGGTTGGAGGCAGTGGAGATGTCCTGTCTAAGGGCAATGTGTGGTGTAAATATTATGCAGAAAATTCAGAGTGTGGAAATTAGGAGAAGGTGTGGAGTTAATAAAAGTATTAGTCAGAGGGCTGAAGAGTGGTTGTTGAGGTGGTTTGGTCATTTAGAAAGAATGGATCAAAGTAGAATGACATGGAGAGCATTTAAATCTGCAGGAGAAGAAAGGTGGGGTAGGGGTCGTCCTCGAAAAGGTTGGAAGGAAGGGGTAACGGAGGTTTTGTGGTCGATCGGCTTGGACTTCCAGCAGGCGTGCATGAGCACGTTCGATAGGAGTGAATGGAGACGAATGGTATTTGGGACCTGACGATCTGTTGGAGTGTGAGTAGGGTAATATTATTGAAAGGATTCAGGGAAACCAGTTATTTTTATATAGCCGGACTTGAGTCCTGGAAATTGGGAAGTACAGTGCCTGCACTCTAGGGGAGGGGTTTGGGATATTAGCAGTTTGGAGGGATATATTGTGTATCTTTATACATATATGCTTCTAAACTGTTGTGTTTCTGAGCACCTCTGCAAAAACAGTGATTATGTGTGAGTGAGGTGAAAGCATTGAATGATAATGAAAGTATTTTCTTTTTGGGGATTTTCTTTCTTTTTTGGGTCACCCTGCCTCGGTGGGAGACGGCCGACTTCTTGAAAATATATATATATATATATATATTTGTGTGTGTGTGTATGTGTGTGTGTGTGTGTCTGTGCGTGTGTGTGTGTGTGTGTGTGTGTGTGTGTGTGTGTGTGTGTGTGTGTGTGGGTGGGTGGGTGTGTACTCACCTATTTGTACTCACCTATTTGTGGTTGCAGTGGTCGAGTCTTAGCTCCTGGCCCTGCCTCTTCACCGGTTGCTACTGGGCCCTCTCTCTCCCTGCTCCAGGAGCTTTATCAAACCTCGTCTTAAACCTGTGTATGGTTCCTGCCTCCACTAAGTCAATTTCTAGGCTTTTCCACTGCCTGACAACTCTATGACTGAAGAAATACTTCCTAATGTCTCTGACTCATTTGTGTCTCAACTTCCAATTGTGACCTCTTGTTTCTGTGTCCCCTCCATGGAACATCCTGTCTTTGTCCTCCTTGTCTATTCCACACTGTATTTTATATGTCGTTATCATGTCTCCCCTGACTCTCCTGTCCTCCAGTGTTGTCAGGCCGATTTCCCTTAACCTTTCTTCATAGGACATTCCCCTTAGCTCTGGAACTAACCTTGTCGCAAACCTTTGTACTTTCTTTAGTTTCTTGACGTGCTTTATCAAGTGCGGGTTCCAAACAGGTGCTACATACTCCGGTATGGGCCTGACATACATGGTGTACAGTGTCTTGAACGATTCCTTACTAAGGTATCGGAATGCTGCAGCAGTTATCTGGCTGATGTGTGCTTCCAGAGATATGCTCGGTGTTATACTCACCCCAGGATCTTTCTCATTGAGTGAGGTTTGCAGTCTTTGGCCACCTAGCCTATACTCTGTCTGCAGTCTTCTCTGCCCTTCCCTTATCTTCATGACTTTGCATTTGGCGGGATTAAATTCGAGAAGTCATTTGCTGGACCAGGTGTCCAGTCTGTCCAGTTCTCTTTGAAGTCCTGCCTGGTCCTCCTCTGATTTAATTCTCCTCATTAACTTCACATCATCTGCAAACAGGGACACTTCTGAGTCTAACCCTTTCATCATGTCGTTCACATATACCAAAAATAGCACTGGTCCTAGGACTGACCCCTGTGGGACCCCGCTCATCACAGGTGCCCACTGTGATACATCATTACATACAATAACTCGTTGTTGCCTCCCTGTCAGGTATTCTCTGATCCATTGCAGTGCCCTTCCAGTTATGTGTGCCTGATCCTCTAGCTTCTGCACTAATCTCTTGTGAGGAACTGTGTCAAAGGCCTTCTTGCAGACTAAGAAGATGCAGTCAACCCACCCCTCTCTCTAGTGTCTTACTTCTGTTACTTTATCATAAAACTCCAGAAGGTTTGTGACACAGGATTTGCCTTCCATGAATCTGTGCTGGTTGGGATTTATACTCTTGTTCCGTTCCAGGTGCTCCACCACTCTCCTCTTGATAATCTTCTCCATAACTTTGCATACTATACACGTCAATGACACAGGTCTATAGTTTAGTGCCTCTTTTCTGTCTCCTTTTTTAAAAATGGGAACTACATTTGCCGTCTTCCATACCTCAGGTAGTTGCCCAGTTTCCAGGGACCTGTTGAAGATTTTGGTAAGTGGCATGCACAGCATATCCACTACCTCTCTAAGGACCCACGGGGAGATGTTGTACAGTCCCATTGCCTTTGAGGTATCGATGTTCCTTAACAGTTTCTTCACCTCCTCCTCATCTGTATGTATGTCGTCCAACACTTTTTGGTGTATTCCTTGCTGGTGTCCCATCTGGTCTGTCCCCCCAGAGGCCTTCCTGTCTCCTCTGTAAATATTTCCTTAAATCTCATGTTGAGCTCCTCACATACCTCTTGATCATTTCTTGTGAGTTCTCCACCTTCTTTCCTCAGCCTTATCACCTGGTCCTTGACTGTTGTCTTCCTCCTAATGTGGCTATACAGCAGTTTCGGGTCAGATTTGACTTTCGATGCTATGTCATTTTCGTACTGTCGCTGGGCCTCCCTCCTTATCTGTGCATACTCGTTTCAGGCTCTTCTACTAATCTCCTTGTTTTCCTGCATTCTATGCCTCCTGTACCTTTTCCATTCTCTGTTGCACTTTGTTTTTGCCTCCCTACACCTTTGGGTAAACCAAGGACTCGTTTTGGTCTTCCTATTATTTCTGTTTCCCTTGGGAACAAACCTTTCCTCTGCCTCCTTTCACTTTGTTGCCACATATTCCATCATCTGGTGTGAAGGAAAAGTTCAATAGATAGGAGTAGAGAGGGAATATATAGTAACAATAGTTTCATTGCCGGCTACTCGTTAAGGTAGGGTCAGTCTAGCTCCCGATATTCCCGCCTTTTCTCCCCCAATCCCTAAATTGATAGTTTGTCTGCCGGCTACTAGTTAAGGTAGGGTAAGTCACGCTCCCGTTTTTCCCACCTTTTCTCCCCCACCCCTCAAGTGATAGTTTGATTGCTGGCTGCTTGTTAAAGTAGGGTCAGTCAAGCTCCCGCTATCCCTTCCCCTCCTTCTTCCACCTCCCCCCCCTGAAAGGTGACGTGTGGGGCTCTGGTCAAACAGTAAATCACTCAACTCACAGCTCCCAACACTACTGTAAGTACATGCCTGCCTTGTATTCTAGTGGATTTATTGGTTAAAAGCTTCACTTTTGATCAATAATAAACTTAGTCTTTTCAGCCTTGCTCTATGTTGACTGTTGTAATAATCACCACATCTTTAAGTATCAGACATACCATGGAGAGTGATTATTTAAGCAGTGGGTAACCTGTCTGTCTTTCCAGCTTGGATGTCAGAGAGGGTCACCTGGCAATCAACAAGCAGAACAGAAGGACTAACGTCCAGAGACTGTTCCATTTTGTATTGAACTACCTGTGCACCTGGATGAAAGTGCAGGCTGTAACTTCACAGCATTGCAGTGGTAAAGAACCTGCTTTCCTGTCATCGGGATAATAATCACGGCGATTCTCTGTGAAGAACTAGCTAGTGGATGGTCACCAACACCTGCGACCTCCCCCCCCCTTATCATCAGCAACGGCTATGGTTTCAACATCAGTGTCACCAACACCAGACACCCTTGTAGATATTAGCGTTGAGTTCAAATGTTATTTTATTCATTTCATTTTTCATTTTTCTTTCAAATAAGATATACCTTTCATGTTTTGTTGTTTTATGTTTGATTTAATAAATAGTGTTTATCTTTGTGAATTATTATTTCTTTTTCTATTCATTAATTTTCCTGAGGAGGAGCCAGCCTTCCATTTCCTCAAATCCCGATTGGTGTTTCATAAGCAGTGCAACCCCTCCTTCTCCTCTACTCCTTCTATCTTTCCTCAGGATCTGATATCCCGTTGGGAAGATTGTGTCTATTATTGTCTCAGCGAGTTTTGTTTCTGTGACTGCTATGATGTCTGGGGATTTCTCACTGGTTTTTTTTGTTCCACTCCTCATGTTTATTCGTTATTCCATCCACGTTTGTGTACCAAACTTTCAGTTTCTTTTCTATCATTGTGGTCCTGCAAGAATATTGGGGTTGGGGGAGCGAGAGCCTTGGTGGGGGCCTATGGGGGGCTGTGGTGAAGGTGGGGTTTTTGATGATGGGGGTGGGGTCACAATGTGCATAAAGGACAGCTGTTGGGGTGAGGTTTGTGATATGGGGGCTGATGGCAGAGGGAACAGTGAGTGGGTTGTAGTATAGGTTGCTCAGTTGCTTTGGGGATGTCGCGGTTGCAGTCTTTTGGTGGGAGATTCTGTGGGGTGTGTTTGCCCTTCCTCCTGTGTCTGGGTCCTGCTCATCTTTGTCATTGCCTCTCGTTCCTCCTTGCGTCTCTGTACCCTCTCTTTCAGTGTAGTCATTTCTTCTTGTGTTCTGTCGTGATCGAGGTATACTCTCTGGTACCTCTGTTTGTTCCTTAGTCTTGCTTTCTCTTGCAGAATACAGGTTCGAACTGATTTTTCCTTTGAAAATTACTTTGACAGGCCGTATCCTTCCACTCACAAACCTCCCAATTCTCTGAAAATTTGTCACCTGGGTCATATCACCCTCACCTATTGTTTTCATGATGCCTTCAATCATATTTTCCTTCTCCTGCTTTATTTCTTCGAAGTTGTCCCCCTTGGCTTCTTGGAGCCCATAGACAAAAACTGACCTCTCCCTTTCCTCCTCCCACTGAGTCTCCATCTGCTTCCTCTGAAGCATTTTATTTCCTTCCATTGAAATGTTCTTGCCTTCAGTCCCTGTCCTATCTGAAACTTCTATTCTCAGTGAACTGTCTTTCATGGCCAGCTGTTCCTTGCTATTACAGTTGGCTGTTAGAGTCTCTGCATATAGCATGCCTTCATTGTCTTCAGACCTGTCATTTGATCTTCGTGTGCTCCTCATCTTTTTCGTGGCCCCACATGAGTCTGATAGGGCCTTCGTGTACGGCATGTCTCCTTTGTTGCTTACTGTCCCCTTGTCTGTGCCTGACATTGAATTTCCTGATGTCGCATCTGAATTGTCATTTGTCTCTCTAATCTGTTTTAGGTTTTGCAGTTTCTCTTCGATGCACTGTATCCTAGCTTCTGTTGCTAAGACCTGTAGCTCCCACTTCCTGCACTCTTCAGCTATCCACTCCTCCATTATCTTGTCAAGCTCTTCTATCTTCGTTCCCCACTCTTCCTCCCTTTTTTGGAGCTCTAACTCCCAGTCTTTCCTCCCTGGTTCGTCCACCAGATCTCTGGTTTTCTGTCCTCTAGGGCCACCCATTTTTTTTCCTTTTTTTATCAGACAGAAGCTTATGTATTTTAGCTTATGTATTTAAGGTGTGTGCTTGTGGGGGGGAGGGACAAGGCTAGAGGAGAGAGAGGGAAAATAGAAGAGGAAGGCTAGAGGAGGGAAAGGGTGAGAAGGGGAGAGAGAAAGGGTATAAAGAGGGAGAGAGAAGAGAGAGTATAGGGGTGAGGGATAAGACCAATGGGGAGAGAGAGAGAAACGTGACGGGGGAGAGAAAGGGTAGAGAGAGGGAGAAAGAGAGGGAGAGAGAAAGAGAGAGAGAGATTGAGAGGGAGAAAGGAGGGTGAGGGAAAAGGCTATGAGAGAGAGAAATGCGAGGGAGGGGAAGAAATATAGAAAAAACGAGATGGAGAGAGAAGCCATTATATATAGAGAGAGGAGGGTGAGGGAAAGGGTTATGGGAGTGAGAGAGAGAGAGAGAGAAAGAGAGAGAGATAGAGAGAGAGAGAGAGAGAGAGAGAGAGAGAGAGAGAGAGAGAGAGAGAGAGAGAGAGAGAGAGAGAGAGAGAGAGAGAGAGAGAGAGAGAGAGAGAGAGAGAGAAGGGGGAAGGGAAAGGGAAAAAGGCTATGAGAGAGAGAAACGTGAGGGAGGGGGATCAGCTTTGTGAATGAGTGGGTGTGTGTACTCACCTAGTTGTGGTTTCAGGGGTCGAGACTCAGCTCCTGTCCCCAAGTGTGTATGTGTGTTTGTGTGCATGTGTGTGTGAGCACGTCAGTTGTTTATATGTCCCAGAAATGCATCTCACCTCTGTGTATCCATAATACTAATAAGATATTATTAATACTGAGAGTAATTCTAATAATTATAATACCAGCGTATGTAAACGAGTCTTTCTTTCACCCAGTTATGTACTACCTTATATTACATGTGTACCCAATACTTGCTTCTCAGATTGCACTGTCTTTGTGACTTAAAACATTATCTCTTGAAACTGTTGTCAGCCCTGTTGGTCCCAACTTACTCCTCCTGCCTATTCCTTGCTCATACAAATTTCATCTTCCTACTACTGCTAGATGCTGTGTGTATGATAATCACTCTGGAGCAGGGTGTGTGACAGCCAGCTACCAGTGATCGTAGGTTTGGCTCTACCACTCAAACTTCCCGCCAACCACAAACAGGTGATTTGTATGTTACAACTCAGAGGGGACGTCCATCCAGATGCCTGATGTACGAAGCTCGCTGTACGATGCTCGGTGTGTGATGTTCGCTGTACGATGCTCGCAGTACGATGCTCGCTGTACGATGACTTGTGCACCTCGCCCTTCCGCCTCGGACTTCTTCAACAATTCTTTTCTCGTTGCCCTTTTGAGTCGTCATTTTCCACACTTATCAATTGTAAATTGTTACTTTTATAATTTACTCTTCACTTTTGGTAAGAACACTTCTTATTTGGGATGACACCCAACCTGTTATGGCGGCACTACTTCCTCAGGCCTACTGCTGCCACCTTCTCTGCTTATATATACATATGTATATATATATATATATATATATATATATATATATATATATATATATATATATATATATATATATATATATATATATATATATATATGTCGTGCCGAATATGTAAAACTGGTCAATTAGCAAGTACTCACTTAAAATTAGGTCCTTTCTGAAATTTTCTCTTATACGTTTAAGGATATATTTTTTTCATTAATGTAAATGTAAAATTTCTTAATTTTGCACCAAAAGCATCTTAGAAAACTTACCTAACCTTATTATAACAAAAGCAATTTATTTTAGCCTAACCCAACTAAATATATTTTAAATTTGTTTACAATAATTTAGTACTAAACAAACACAATCAAATATATTTTTTTCGTTAGGTTCAGAATGATTTTGGCGAAATTATTGGATACACAAATTTTCACTTGTCCTATATGGCAAGATGAGTGTTGCTATTTAAGCCAGGTTCGCAAATTCTGCCTATTCGGCATGACATATATATATATATATATATATATATATATATATATATATATATATATATATGTCGTGCCGAATAGGCAGAACTTGTGATATTGGCTTAAATAGCAATAGCATGGTGAATTTAGCTAAAAAATATGTTGATATGGTTATTTTGCTAAAATGCATTTAGTGTTTTGTATTTATAAGCCTAAAAATCATATTATATATTAACTGAATTAAATTTTTCAATTGAAATGATATTTTTTTTACATAATTTATGATTAATCACTCTGAACCTAACGAAAAAAATATTTCAGTATTTGTTGCTAAAATAAATTGTTCTTGTTATAATAAAGTTAGGTAAGTTTTCTAAAATTCTTTTGGTGTAAAATTATAAATTTTTACATCAATATTAATGAATAAAGGTTAATTAAAACAGAAAATGAATATATTTATTAAAAATATATACAAAAAATGTTTATAAAGATTAAAATCTTGCTAAAATAAATTGTTCTTGTTATAATAAAGTTAGGTAAGTTTTCTAAAATTCTTTTGGTGTAAAATTATAAATTTTTACATCAATAATAATGAATAAAGGTAAATTAAAACAGAAAATGAATATATATATTAAAAATATATACAAAATTTTTTTATTAAGATTATAAATAAAAGCTTGCTAAAATAAATTGTTCTTGTTATAATAAAGTTAGGTAAGTTTTCTAAAATTCTTTTGGTGTAAAATTATAAATTTTTACATCAATATTAATGAATAAAGGTTAATTAAAACTGAAAATTAATATATTTATTAAAAATATATACAAAAAATGTTTATAAAGATTATAAATAAAAGCATATAAGTATATAAATCAATGTAGATGAAATAATTATCACTGAATTCATTCATTCATTTATTTATGTTGTGCCGAATATGTAAAATTGGTCAATTAGCAAGAATGCAAGAATTCATTTAAAATTAAGTCCTTTCCGAAATTTTCTCTTATACGTTTAAAGATATATTTTTTCATTATTATTAATGTAAAAAAATCTAATTTTGCACCAAAAGAATCTTAGAAAACTTACCTAACCTTATAGAACAATTTATTTTAGTCTAACCCAACTAAATATATTTTAAATACGTTTACAATAATTTAGTACTAAATAAACAATCAAATATATTTTTTTCGTTAGGTTCAGAATGGTTTTGGCGAAATTCTCATTCATTCATAAAGGTTAACTAAAACAGTAAATAAATATATTTATTAAAAAAATATACAAGAAATATTTATACATGTTATACATAAAAGCATATAAGTATATAAATCAATGTAGATGAAATATTTATAACTTAAGTAATATTAGTGTTATCTGTAAAAATAAAAAATAAAAAAAGAGAAGTTCCATGTTGATATTATTCACTTCAAAAAAAAAAAAGTTCCATGTTGATTCTGGAAAGCATTACCCACATCTTCAGATCTAGAAAAAAATGAGTTAAAGATATATCAGAAAACTACAGACTTAAATATTATACTACACCAAATAAAAAAGATACTGTACACTGTATCTACATGAAACAGGATGTCCATCCTGTTTACTTTCATGAAAAATTTTTTTTACAGAGGATGCACATCCTGAACCACCACTGCTTCTACCACTGTTTCCCATCACCACTACTGCTACTACCACCACATCACCACTACCAAAACATCACTACCACAACATCACACATTTACCACTGCTACTACCACCACATCGCCACTGCTGCTGATACTATATGATGCTACTATCACCATTACACACTACATGATGGTAAATTATTCTATATGATGATATAAAATATTTTGTTATCATAGAAAGATTTCAACCATCATAGAAAAGATTTTAATGATCAAAAAATATATTTTTTTTATAATCCAAAATATTTTACCATCATTGAAAGATTTCATCCATTTTGGAAAAAAAATTTTAAATGAAAAGATTTTAATGATCAAAAAATATATTTTTTTTATAATCCAAAATATTTTACCATCATAGAAAGATTTCAACCATTTTGGAAAATTTATTTAAATGATGGTAAATTTTTGTATATGATGATATAAAATATTTTTCTATCATAGAAAGATTTCAACCATCATGGAAAAGATTTTAATGATCAAAAAATATATTTTTTTTATAATCCAAAATATTTTACCATCATAGAAAGATTTCAACCATTTTGGAAAATTTTTTTAAATGATGGTAAATTTTTGTATATGATGATATAAAATATTTTTCCATCATAGAAAGATTTCAACCATCATGGAAAATATTTTAATGATCAAAAAATATATTTTTTTTATAATCCAAAATATTTTACCATCATAGAAAGATTTCAACCATTTTGGAAATTTTTTTTAAATGATGGTAAATTTTTGTATATGATGATATAAAATATTTTTCCATCATAGAAAGATTTCAACCATCATGGAAAAGATTTCAATGATCAAAAAATATATTTTTTTTATAATCCAAAATATTTTACCATCATAGAAAGATTTCAACCATTTTGGAAATTTTTTTTAAATGATGGTAAATTTTTGTATATGATGATATAAAATATTTTTCCATCATAGAAAGATTTCAACCATCATGGAAAATATTTTAATGATCAAAAAATATATTTTTTTTATAATCCAAAATATTTTACCATCATAGAAAGATTTCAACCATTTTGGAAATTTTTTTTAAATGATGGTAAATTATTGTATATGATGATATAAAATATTTTGCCATCATAGAAAGATTTCAACCATCATGGAAAATATTTTAATGATCAAAAAATATATTTTTTTTATAATCCAAAATATTTTACCATCATAGAAAGATTTCAACCATTTTGGAATTTTTTTTTAAATGATGGTAAATTTTTGTATATGATGATATAAAATATTTTTCCATCATAGAAAGATTTCAACCATCATGGAAAATATTTTAATGATCAAAAAATATATTTTTTTTATAATCCAAAATATTTTACCATCATAGAAAGATTTCAACCATTTTGGAAATTTTTTTTAAATGATGGTAAATTATTGTATATGATGATATAAAATATTTTTCCATCATAGAAAGATTTCAACCATCATGGAAAATATTTTAATGATCAAAAAATATATTTTTTTTATAATCCAAAATATTTTACCATCATAGAAAGATTTCAACCATTTTGGAATTTTTTTTAAATGATGGTAAATTATTGTATATGATGATATAAAATATTTTTCCATCATAGAAAGATTTCAACCATCATGGAAAAGATTTCAATGATCAAAAAATATATTTTTTTTATAATCCAAAATATTTTACCATCATAGAAAGATTTCAACCATTTTGGAAATTTTTTTTAAATGATGGTAAATTATTGTATATGATGATATAAAATATTTTGCCATCATAGAAAGATTTCAACCATCATGGAAAATATTTTAATGATCAAAAAATATATTTTTTTTATAATCCAAAATATTTTACCATCATAGAAAGATTTCAACCATTTTGGAAATTTTTTTTAAATGATGGTAAATTATTGTATATGATGATATAAAATATTTTTCCATCATAGAAAGATTTCAACCATCATGGAAAATATTTTAATGATCAAAAAATATATTTTTTTTATAATCCAAAATATTTTACCATCATAGAAAGATTTCAACCATTTTGGAAATTTTTTTTAAATGATGGTAAATTATTGTATATGATGATATAAAATATTTTTCCATCATAGAAAGATTTCAACCATCATGGAAAAGATTTTAATGATCAAAAAATATATTTTTTTTATAATCCAAAATATTTTACCATCATAGAAAGATTTCAACCATTTTGGAAATTTTTTTTAAATGATGGTAAATTTTTGTATATGATGATATAAAATATTTTGCCATCATAGAAAGATTTCAACCATCATGGAAAATATTTTAATGATCAAAAAATATATTTTTTTTATAATCCAAAATATTTTACCATCATAGAAAGATTTCAACCATTTTGGAAATTTTTTTTAAATGATGGTAAATTATTGTATATGATGATATAAAATATTTTGCCATCATAGAAAGATTTCAACCATCATGGAAAATATTTTAATGATCAAAAAATATATTTTTTTTATAATCCAAAATATTTTACCATCATAGAAAGATTTCAACCATTTTGGAAATTTTTTTTAAATGATGGTAAATTATTGTATATGATGATATAAAATATTTTGCCATCATAGAAAGATTTCAACCATCATGGAAAAGATTTTAATGATCAAAAAATATATTTTTTTTATAATCCAAAATATTTTACCATCATAGAAAGATTTCAACCATTTTGGAAATTTTTTTTAAATGATGGTAAATTATTGTATATGATGATATAAAATATTTTTCCATCATAGAAAGATTTCAACCATCATGGAAAAGATTTCAATGATCAAAAAATATATTTTTTTTATAATCCAAAATATTTTACCATCATAGAAAGATTTCAACCATTTTGGAAATTTTTTTTAAATGATGGTAAATTATTGTATATGATGATATAAAATATTTTGCCATCATAGAAAGATTTCAACCATCATGGAAAATATTTTAATGATCAAAAAATATATTTTTTTTATAATCCAAAATATTTTACCATCATAGAAAGATTTCAACCATTTTGGAATTTTTTTTTAAATGATGGTAAATTATTGTATATGATGATATAAAATATTTTCCATTCATAGAAAGATTTCAACCATCATGGAAAATATTTTAATGATCAAAAAATATATTTTTTTTATAATCCAAAATATTTTACCATCATAGAAAGATTTCAACCATTTTGGAAATTTTTTTTAAATGATGGTAAATTATTGTATATGATGATATAAAATATTTTGCCATCATAGAAAGATTTCAACCATCATGGAAAATATTTTAATGATCAAAAAATATATTTTTTTTATAATCCAAAATATTTTACCATCATAGAAAGATTTCAACCATTTTGGAAATTTTTTTTAAATGATGGTAAATTTTTGTATATGATGATATAAAATATTTTTCCATCATAGAAAGATTTCAACCATCATGGAAAATATTTTAATGATCAAAAAATATATTTTTTTTATAATCCAAAATATTTTACCATCATAGAAAGATTTCAACCATTTTGGAAATTTTTTTTAAATGATGGTAAATTATTGTATATGATGATATAAAATATTTTTCCATCATAGAAAGATTTCAACCATCATGGAAAATATTTTAATGATCAAAAAATATATTTTTTTTATAATCCAAAATATTTTACCATCATAGAAAGATTTCAACCATTTTGGAAATTTTTTTTAAATGATGGTAAATTATTGTATATGATGATATAAAATATTTTTCCATCATAGAAAGATTTCAACCATCATGGAAAATATTTTAATGATCAAAAAATATATTTTTTTTATAATCCAAAATATTTTACCATCATAGAAAGATTTCAACCATTTTGGAAATTTTTTTTAAATGATGGTAAATTATTGTATATGATGATATAAAATATTTTGCCATCATAGAAAGATTTCAACCATCATGGAAAAGATTTCAATGATAAAAAAATATATTTTTTTTATAATCCAAAATATTTTACCATCATAGAAAGATTTCAACCATTTTGGAAATTTTTTTTAAATGATGGTAAATTATTGTATATGATGATATAAAATATTTTGCCATCATAGAAAGATTTCAACCATCATGGAAAATATTTTAATGATCAAAAAATATATTTTTTTTATAATCCAAAATATTTTACCATCATAGAAAGATTTCAACCATTTTGGAAATTTTTTTTAAATGATGGTAAATTATTGTATATGATGATATAAAATATTTTGCCATCATAGAAAGATTTCAACCATCATGGAAAATATTTTAATGATCAAAAAATATATTTTTTTTATAATCCAAAATATTTTACCATCATAGAAAGATTTCAACCATTTTGGAAATTTTTTTTAAATGATGGTAAATTATTGTATATGATGATATAAAATATTTTTGCCATCATAGAAAGATTTCAACCATCATGGAAAATATTTTAATGATCAAAAAATATATTTTTTTTATAATCCAAAATATTTTACCATCATAGAAAGATTTCAACCATTTTGGAAATTTTTTTTAAATGATGGTAAATTTTTGTATATGATGATATAAAATATTTTTCCATCATAGAAAGATTTCAACCATCATGGAAAAGATTTTAATGATCAAAAAATATATTTTTTTTATAATCCAAAATATTTTACCATCATAGAAAGATTTCAACCATTTTGGAAATTTTTTTTAAATGATGGTAAATTTTTGTATATGATGATATAAAATATTTTTCCATCATAGAAAGATTTCAACCATCATGGAAAAGATTTCAATGATCAAAAAATATATTTTTTTTATAATCCAAAATATTTTACCATCATAGAAAGATTTCAACCATTTTGGAATTTTTTTTAAATGATGGTAAATTATTGTATATGATGATATAAAATATTTTTCCATCATAGAAAGATTTCAACCATCATGGAAAATATTTTAATGATCAAAAAATATATTTTTTTTATAATCCAAAATATTTTACCATCATAGAAAGATTTCAACCATTTTGGAAATTTTTTTTAAATGATGGTAAATTATTGTATATGATGATATAAAATATTTTGCCATCATAGAAAGATTTCAACCATCATGGAAAAGATTTTAATGATCAAAAAATATATTTTTTTTATAATCCAAAATATTTTACCATCATAGAAAGATTTCAACCATTTTGGAAATTTTTTTTAAATGATGGTAAATTTTTGTATATGATGATATAAAATATTTTTCCATCATAGAAAGATTTCAACCATCATGGAAAATATTTTAATGATCAAAAAATATATTTTTTTTATAATCCAAAATATTTTACCATCATAGAAAGATTTCAACCATTTTGGAATTTTTTTTAAATGATGGTAAATTATTGTATATGATGATATAAAATATTTTGCCATCATAGAAAGATTTCAACCATCATGGAAAATATTTTAATGATCAAAAAATATATTTTTTTTATAATCCAAAATATTTTACCATCATAGAAAGATTTCAACCATTTTGGAAATTTTTTTTAAATGATGGTAAATTATTGTATATGATGATATAAAATATTTTGCCATCATAGAAAGATTTCAACCATCATGGAAAAGATTTTAATGATCAAAAAATATATTTTTTTTATAATCCAAAATATTTTACCATCATAGAAAGATTTCAACCATTTTGGAAATTTTTTTTAAATGATGGTAAATTATTGTATATGATGATATAAAATATTTTTCCATCATAGAAAGATTTCAACCATCATGGAAAATATTTTAATGATCAAAAAATATATTTTTTTTATAATCCAAAATATTTTACCATCATAGAAAGATTTCAACCATTTTGGAAATTTTTTTTAAATGATGGTAAATTATTGTATATGATGATATAAAATATTTTTCCATCATAGAAAGATTTCAACCATCATGGAAAATATTTTAATGATCAAAAAATATATTTTTTTTATAATCCAAAATATTTTACCATCATAGAAAGATTTCAACCATTTTGGAAATTTTTTTTAAATGATGGTAAATTATTGTATATGATGATATAAAATATTTTTCCATCATAGAAAGATTTCAACCATCATGGAAAATATTTTAATGATCAAAAAATATATTTTTTTTATAATCCAAAATATTTTACCATCATAGAAAGATTTCAACCATTTTGGAAATTTTTTTTAAATGATGGTAAATTTTTGTATATGATGATATAAAATATTTTTCCATCATAGAAAGATTTCAACCATCATGGAAAAGATTTTAATGATCAAAAAATATATTTTTTTTATAATCCAAAATATTTTACCATCATAGAAAGATTTCAACCATTTTGGAAATTTTTTTTAAATGATGGTAAATTTTTGTATATGATGATATAAAATATTTTTCCATCATAGAAAGATTTCAACCATCATGGAAAAGATTTCAATGATCAAAAAATATATTTTTTTTATAATCCAAAATATTTTACCATCATAGAAAGATTTCAACCATTTTGGAAATTTTTTTTAAATGATGGTAAATTATTGTATATGATGATATGAAATATTTTTCCATCATAGAAAGATTTTACCATTATGGAAAATTTTTTAATGATCAAAAAATATATTTTTTTTATAATCCAAAATATTTTACCATCATAGAAAGATTTCAACCATTTTGGAAATTTTTTTTAAATGATGGTAAATTATTGTATATGATGATATAAAATATTTTGCCATCATAGAAAGATTTCAACCATCATGGAAAAAATTTCAATGATCAAAAAATATATTTTTTTTATAATCCAAAATATTTTACCATCATATAAAGATTTATATGATGATATAAAATAAAAAATATTTTTTTTATAATCCAAAATATTTTACCATCATAGAAAGATTTCAACCATTTTGGAAATTTTTTTTAAATGATGGTAAATTTTTGTATATGATGATATAAAATATTTTTCCATCATAGAAAGATTTCAACCATCATGGAAAATATTTTAATGATCAAAAAATATATTTTTTTTATAATCCAAAATATTTTACCATCATAGAAAGATTTCAACCATTTTGGAAATTTTTTTTAAATGATGGTAAATTATTGTATATGATGATATAAAATATTTTGCCATCATAGAAAGATTTCAACCATCATGGAAAATATTTTAATGATCAAAAAATATATTTTTTTTATAATCCAAAATATTTTACCATCATAGAAAGATTTCAACCATTTTGGAAATTTTTTTTAAATGATGGTAAATTATTGTATATGATGATATAAAATATTTTTCCATCATAGAAAGATTTCAACCATCATGGAAAAGATTTCAATGATCAAAAAATATATTTTTTTTATAATCCAAAATATTTTACCATCATAGAAAGATTTCAACCATTTTGGAAATTTTTTTTAAATGATGGTAAATTATTGTATATGATGATATAAAATATTTTTCCATCATAGAAAGATTTCAACCATCATGGAAAAGATTTTAATGATCAAAAAATATATTTTTTTTATAATCCAAAATATTTTACCATCATAGAAAGATTTCAACCATTTTGGAAATTTTTTTTAAATGATGGTAAATTTTTGTATATGATGATATAAAATATTTTTCCATCATAGAAAGATTTCAACCATCATGGAAAATATTTTAATGATCAAAAAATATATTTTTTTTATAATCCAAAATATTTTACCATCATAGAAAGATTTCAACCATTTTGGAAATTTTTTTTAAATGATGGTAAATTATTGTATATGATGATATAAAATATTTTGCCATCATAGAAAGATTTCAACCATCATGGAAAATATTTTAATGATCAAAAAATATATTTTTTTTATAATCCAAAATATTTTACCATCATAGAAAGATTTCAACCATTTTGGAAATTTTTTTTAAATGATGGTAAATTTTTGTATATGATGATATAAAATATTTTTCCATCATAGAAAGATTTCAACCATCATGGAAAATATTTTAATGATCAAAAAATATATTTTTTTTATAATCCAAAATATTTTACCATCATAGAAAGATTTCAACCATTTTGGAAATTTTTTTTAAATGATGGTAAATTTTTGTATATGATGATATAAAATATTTTTCCATCATAGAAAGATTTCAACCATCATGGAAAAGATTTCAATGATCAAAAAATATATTTTTTTTATAATCCAAAATATTTTACCATCATAGAAAGATTTCAACCATTTTGGAAATTTTTTTTAAATGATGGTAAATTATTGTATATGATGATATAAAATATTTTTCCATCATAGAAAGATTTCAACCATCATGGAAAATATTTTAATGATCAAAAAATATATTTTTTTTATAATCCAAAATATTTTACCATCATAGAAAGATTTCAACCATTTTGGAAATTTTTTTTAAATGATGGTAAATTTTTGTATATGATGATATAAAATATTTTGCCATCATAGAAAGATTTCAACCATCATGGAAAAGATTTTAATGATCAAAAAATATATTTTTTTTATAATCCAAAATATTTTACCATCATAGAAAGATTTCAACCATTTTGGAAATTTTTTTTAAATGATGGTAAATTATTGTATATGATGATATAAAATATTTTGCCATCATAGAAAGATTTCAACCATCATGGAAAATATTTTAATGATCAAAAAATATATTTTTTTTATAATCCAAAATATTTTACCATCATAGAAAGATTTCAACCATTTTGGAAATTTTTTTTAAATGATGGTAAATTATTGTATATGATGATATAAAATATTTTGCCATCATAGAAAGATTTCAACCATCATGGAAAATATTTTAATGATCAAAAAATATATTTTTTTTATAATCCAAAATATTTTACCATCATAGAAAGATTTCAACCATTTTGGAAATTTTTTTTAAATGATGGTAAATTTTTGTATATGATGATATAAAATATTTTTCCATCATAGAAAGATTTCAACCATCATGGAAAATATTTTAATGATCAAAAAATATATTTTTTTTATAATCCAAAATATTTTACCATCATAGAAAGATTTCAACCATTTTGGAAATTTTTTTTAAATGATGGTAAATTTTTGTATATGATGATATAAAATATTTTTCCATCATAGAAAGATTTCAACCATCATGGAAAAGATTTTAATGATCAAAAAATATATTTTTTTTATAATCCAAAATATTTTACCATCATAGAAAGATTTCAACCATTTTGGAAATTTTTTTTAAATGATGGTAAATTTTTGTATATGATGATATAAAATATTTTTCCATCATAGAAAGATTTCAACCATCATGGAAAAGATTTTAATGATCAAAAAATATATTTTTTTTATAATCCAAAATATTTTACCATCATAGAAAGATTTCAACCATTTTGGAAATTTTTTTTAAATGATGGTAAATTTTTGTATATGATGATATAAAATATTTTTCCATCATAGAAAGATTTCAACCATCATGGAAAAGATTTTAATGATCAAAAAATATATTTTTTTTATAATCCAAAATATTTTACCATCATAGAAAGATTTCAACCATTTTGGAAATTTTTTTTAAATGATGGTAAATTATTGTATATGATGATATAAAATATTTTTCCATCATAGAAAGATTTCAACCATCATGGAAAAGATTTCAATGATCAAAAAATATATTTTTTTTATAATCCAAAATATTTTACCATCATAGAAAGATTTCAACCATTTTGGAAATTTTTTTTAAATGATGGTAAATTATTGTATATGATGATATAAAATATTTTTCCATCATAGAAAGATTTTAACCATCATGGAAAAATTTTCAATGATCAAAAAATATATTTTTTTTATAATCCAAAATATTTTACCATCATAGAAAGATTTCAACCATTTTGGAAATTTTTTTTAAATGATGGTAAATTTTTGTATATGATGATATAAAATATTTTTCCATCATAGAAAGATTTCAACCATCATGGAAAATATTTTAATGATCAAAAAATATATTTTTTTTATAATCCAAAATATTTTACCATCATAGAAAGATTTCAACCATTTTGGAAATTTTTTTTAAATGATGGTAAATTTTTGTATATGATGATATAAAATATTTTGCCATCATAGAAAGATTTCAACCATCATGGAAAATATTTTAATGATCAAAAAATATATTTTTTTTATAATCCAAAATATTTTACCATCATAGAAAGATTTCAACCATTTTGGAAATTTTTTTTAAATGATGGTAAATTATTGTATATGATGATATAAAATATTTTGCCATCATAGAAAGATTTCAACCATCATGGAAAAGATTTTAATGATCAAAAAATATATTTTTTTTATAATCCAAAATATTTTACCATCATAGAAAGATTTCAACCATTTTGGAAATTTTTTTTAAATGATGGTAAATTATTGTATATGATGATATAAAATATTTTGCCATCATAGAAAGATTTCAACCATCATGGAAAATATTTTAATGATCAAAAAATATATTTTTTTTATAATCCAAAATATTTTACCATCATAGAAAGATTTCAACCATTTTGGAAATTTTTTTTAAATGATGGTAAATTTTTGTATATGATGATATAAAATATTTTTCCATCATAGAAAGATTTCAACCATCATGGAAAATATTTTAATGATCAAAAAATATATTTTTTTTATAATCCAAAATATTTTACCATCATAGAAAGATTTCAACCATTTTGGAAATTTTTTTTAAATGATGGTAAATTTTTGTATATGATGATATAAAATATTTTGCCATCATAGAAAGATTTCAACCATCATGGAAAAGATTTTAATGATCAAAAAATATATTTTTTTTATAATCCAAAATATTTTACCATCATAGAAAGATTTCAACCATTTTGGAAATTTTTTTTAAATGATGGTAAATTATTGTATATGATGATATAAAATATTTTTCCATCATAGAAAGATTTCAACCATCATGGAAAATATTTTAATGATCAAAAAATATATTTTTTTTATAATCCAAAATATTTTACCATCATAGAAAGATTTCAACCATTTTGGAAATTTTTTTTAAATGATGGTAAATTATTGTATATGATGATATAAAATATTTTTCCATCATAGAAAGATTTCAACCATCATGGAAAAGATTTTAATGATCAAAAAATATATTTTTTTTATAATCCAAAATATTTTACCATCATAGAAAGATTTCAACCATTTTGGAAATTTTTTTTAAATGATGGTAAATTTTTGTATATGATGATATAAAATATTTTTCCATCATAGAAAGATTTCAACCATCATGGAAAATATTTTAATGATCAAAAAATATATTTTTTTTATAATCCAAAATATTTTACCATCATAGAAAGATTTCAACCATTTTGGAAATTTTTTTTAAATGATGGTAAATTTTTGTATATGATGATATAAAATATTTTTCCATCATAGAAAGATTTCAACCATCATGGAAAATATTTTAATGATCAAAAAATATATTTTTTTTATAATCCAAAATATTTTACCATCATAGAAAGATTTCAACCATTTTGGAAATTTTTTTTAAATGATGGTAAATTATTGTATATGATGATATAAAATATTTTGCCATCATAGAAAGATTTCAACCATCATGGAAAAGATTTCAATGATCAAAAAATATATTTTTTTTATAATCCAAAATATTTTACCATCATAGAAAGATTTCAACCATTTTGGAAATTTTTTTTAAATGATGGTAAATTATTGTATATGATGATATAAAATATTTTGCCATCATAGAAAGATTTCAACCATCATGGAAAATATTTTAATGATCAAAAAATATATTTTTTTTATAATCCAAAATATTTTACCATCATAGAAAGATTTCAACCATTTTGGAAATTTTTTTTAAATGATGGTAAATTATTGTATATGATGATATAAAATATTTTTCCATCATAGAAAGATTTCAACCATCATGGAAAATATTTTAATGATCAAAAAATATATTTTTTTTATAATCCAAAATATTTTACCATCATAGAAAGATTTCAACCATTTTGGAAATTTTTTTTAAATGATGGTAAATTTTTGTATATGATGATATAAAATATTTTTCCATCATAGAAAGATTTCAACCATCATGGAAAAGATTTTAATGATCAAAAAATATATTTTTTTTATAATCCAAAATATTTTACCATCATAGAAAGATTTCAACCATTTTGGAAATTTTTTTTAAATGATGGTAAATTTTTGTATATGATGATATAAAATATTTTTCCATCATAGAAAGATTTCAACCATCATGGAAAAGATTTTAATGATCAAAAAATATATTTTTTTTATAATCCAAAATATTTTACCATCATAGAAAGATTTCAACCATTTTGGAAATTTTTTTTAAATGATGGTAAATTATTGTATATGATGATATAAAATATTTTTCCATCATAGAAAGATTTCAACCATCATGGAAAATATTTTAATGATCAAAAAATATATTTTTTTTATAATCCAAAATATTTTACCATCATAGAAAGATTTCAACCATTTTGGAAATTTTTTTTAAATGATGGTAAATTTTTGTATATGATGATATAAAATATTTTGCCATCATAGAAAGATTTCAACCATCATGGAAAAGATTTTAATGATCAAAAAATATATTTTTTTTATAATCCAAAATATTTTACCATCATAGAAAGATTTCAACCATTTTGGAAATTTTTTTTAAATGATGGTAAATTATTGTATATGATGATATAAAATATTTTTCCATCATAGAAAGATTTCAACCATCATGGAAAATATTTTAATGATCAAAAAATATATTTTTTTTATAATCCAAAATATTTTACCATCATAGAAAGATTTCAACCATTTTGGAAATTTTTTTTAAATGATGGTAAATTATTGTATATGATGATATAAAATATTTTTCCATCATAGAAAGATTTCAACCATCATGGAAAAGATTTTAATGATCAAAAAATATATTTTTTTTATAATCCAAAATATTTTACCATCATAGAAAGATTTCAACCATTTTGGAAATTTTTTTTAAATGATGGTAAATTTTTGTATATGATGATATAAAATATTTTTCCATCATAGAAAGATTTCAACCATCATGGAAAATATTTTAATGATCAAAAAATATATTTTTTTTATAATCCAAAATATTTTACCATCATAGAAAGATTTCAACCATTTTGGAAATTTTTTTTAAATGATGGTAAATTTTTGTATATGATGATATAAAATATTTTTCCATCATAGAAAGATTTCAACCATCATGGAAAAGATTTTAATGATCAAAAAATATATTTTTTTTATAATCCAAAATATTTTACCATCATAGAAAGATTTCAACCATTTTTGAATTTTTTTTAAATGATGGTAAATTATTGTATATGATGATATAAAATATTTTTCCATCATAGAAAGATTTCAACCATCATGGAAAATATTTTAATGATCAAAAAATATATTTTTTTTATAATCCAAAATATTTTACCATCATAGAAAGATTTCAACCATTTTGGAAATTTTTTTTAAATGATGGTAAATTTTTGTATATGATGATATAAAATATTTTGCACTCATAGAAAGATTTCAACCATCATGGAAAAGATTTTAATGATCAAAAAATATATTTTTTTTATAATCCAAAATATTTTACCATCATAGAAAGATTTCAACCATTTTGGAAATTTTTTTTAAATGATGGTAAATTTTTGTATATGATGATATAAAATATTTTTCCATCATAGAAAGATTTCAACCATCATGGAAAAGATTTCAATGATCAAAAAATATATTTTTTTTATAATCCAAAATATTTTACCATCATAGAAAGATTTCAACCATTTTGGAATTTTTTTTAAATGATGGTAAATTTTTGTATATGATGATATAAAATATTTTTCCATCATAGAAAAGATTTTAATGATCAAAAAATATATTTTTTTTATAATCCAAAATATTTTACCATCATAGAAAGATTTCAACCATTTTGGAAATTTTTTTTAAATGATGGTAAATTATTGTATATGATGATATAAAATATTTTGCCATTATAGAAAGATTTCAACCATAATGGAAAAGATTTTAATGATCAAAAAATATATTTTTTTTATAATCCAAAATATTTTACCATCATAGAAAGATTTCAACCATTTTGGAAATTTTTTTTAAATGATGGTAAATTTTTGTATATGATGATATAAAATATTTTTCCATCATAGAAAGATTTCAACCATCATGGAAAATATTTTAATGATCAAAAAATATATTTTTTTTATAATCCAAAATATTTTACCATCATAGAAAGATTTCAACCATTTTGGAAATTTTTTTTAAATGATGGTAAATTATTGTATATGATGATATAAAATATTTTGCCATCATAGAAAGATTTCAACCATCATGGAAAATATTTTAATGATCAAAAAATATATTTTTTTTATAATCCAAAATATTTTACCATCATAGAAAGATTTCAACCATTTTGGAAATTTTTTTTAAATGATGGTAAATTTTTGTATATGATGATATAAAATATTTTTCCATCATAGAAAGATTTCAACCATCATGGAAAATATTTTAATGATCAAAAAATATATTTTTTTTATAATCCAAAATATTTTACCATCATAGAAAGATTTCAACCATTTTGGAAATTTTTTTTAAATGATGGTAAATTTTTGTATATGATGATATAAAATATTTTTCCATCATAGAAAGATTTCAACCATCATGAAAAAGTTTTCAATGATCAAAAAATATATTTTTTTTATAATCCAAAATATTTTACCATCATAGAAAGATTTCAACCATTTTGGAATTTTTTTTTAAATGATGGTAAATTATTGTATATGATGATATAAAATATTTTTCCATCATAGAAAGATTTCAACCATCATGGAAAAGATTTCAATGATCAAAAAATATATTTTTTTTATAATCCAAAATATTTTACCATCATAGAAAGATTTCAACCATTTTGGAAATTTTTTTTAAATGATGGTAAATTATTGTATATGATGATATAAAATATTTTTCCATCATAGAAAGATTTCAACCATCATGGAAAATATTTTAATGATCAAAAAATATATTTTTTTTATAATCCAAAATATTTTACCATCATAGAAAGATTTCAACCATTTTGGAAATTTTTTTTAAATGATGGTAAATTATTGTATATGATGATATAAAATATTTTGCCATCATAGAAAGATTTCAACCATCATGGAAAATATTTTAATGATCAAAAAATATATTTTTTTTATAATCCAAAATATTTTACCATCATAGAAAGATTTCAACCATTTTGGAAATTTTTTTTAAATGATGGTAAATTTTTGTATATGATGATATAAAATATTTTTCCATCATAGAAAGATTTCAACCATCATGGAAAAGATTTTAATGATCAAAAAATATATTTTTTTTATAATCCAAAATATTTTACCATCATAGAAAGATTTCAACCATTTTGGAAATTTTTTTTAAATGATGGTAAATTATTGTATATGATGATATAAAATATTTTTCCATCATAGAAAGATTTCAACCATCATGGAAAATATTTTAATGATCAAAAAATATATTTTTTTTATAATCCAAAATATTTTACCATCATAGAAAGATTTCAACCATTTTGGAAATTTTTTTTAAATGATGGTAAATTTTTGTATATGATGATATAAAATATTTTTCCATCATAGAAAGATTTCAACCATCATGGAAAAGATTTTAATGATCAAAAAATATATTTTTTTTATAATCCAAAATATTTTACCATCATAGAAAGATTTCAACCATTTTGGAAATTTTTTTTAAATGATGGTAAATTTTTGTATATGATGATATAAAATATTTTTCCATCATAGAAAGATTTCAACCATCATGGAAAATATTTTAATGATCAAAAAATATATTTTTTTTTATAATCGAAAAAATTTTACCATCATATAAAGATTTCAACCATTTTGGAAATTTTTTTTAAATGATGGTAAATTTTTTAAATGATGATATTAAATATTTTTCCATCATAGAAAGATTTCAACCATCATGGAAAATATTTTAATGATCAAAAAATATATTTTTTTTATAATCCAAAATATTTTACCATCATAGAAAGATTTCAACCATTTTGGAAATTTTTTTTAAATGATGGTAAATTTTTGTATATGATGATATAAAATATTTTTCCATCATAGAAAGATTTCAACCATCATGGAAAAGATTTTAATGATCAAAAAATATATTTTTTTTATAATCCAAAATATTTTACCATCATAGAAAGATTTCAACCATTTTGGAAATTTTTTTTAAATGATGGTAAATTTTTGTATATGATGATATAAAATATTTTTCCATCATAGAAAGATTTCAACCATCATGGAAAAGATTTTAATGATCAAAAAATATATTTTTTTTATAATCCAAAATATTTTACCATCATAGAAAGATTTCAACCATTTTGGAAATTTTTTTTAAATGATGGTAAATTTTTGTATATGATGATATAAAATATTTTTCCATCATAGAAAGATTTCAACCATCATGGAAAAGATTTTAATGATCAAAAAATATATTTTTTTTATAATCCAAAATATTTTACCATCATAGAAAGATTTCAACCATTTTGGAAATTTTTTTTAAATGATGGTAAATTTTTGTATATGATGATATAAAATATTTTTCCATCATAGAAAGATTTCAACCATCATGGAAAAGATTTTAATGATCAAAAAATATATTTTTTTTATAATCCAAAATATTTTACCATCATAGAAAGATTTCAACCATTTTGGAAATTTTTTTTAAATGATGGTAAATTTTTGTATATGATGATATAAAATATTTTTCCATCATAGAAAGATTTCAACCATCATGGAAAATATTTTAATGATCAAAAAATATATTTTTTTTATAATCCAAAATATTTTACCATCATAGAAAGATTTCAACCATTTTGGAAATTTTTTTTAAATGATGGTAAATTTTTGTATATGATGATATAAAATATTTTTCCATCATAGAAAGATTTCAACCATCATGGAAAAGATTTTAATGATCAAAAAATATATTTTTTTTATAATCCAAAATATTTTACCATCATAGAAAGATTTCAACCATTTTGGAAATTTTTTTTAAATGATGGTAAATTTTTGTATATGATGATATAAAATATTTTTCCATCATAGAAAGATTTCAACCATCATGGAAAATATTTTAATGATCAAAAAATATATTTTTTTTATAATCCAAAATATTTTACCATCATAGAAAGATTTCAACCATTTTGGAAATTTTTTTTAAATGATGGTAAATTTTTGTATATGATGATATAAAATATTTTTCCATCATAGAAAGATTTCAACCATCATGGAAAAGATTTTAATGATCAAAAAATATATTTTTTTTATAATCCAAAATATTTTACCATCATAGAAAGATTTCAACCATCATAGAAAAGATTTCAATGATCAAAAAATATATTTTTTTTATAATCCAAAATATTTTACCATCATAGAAAGATTTCAACCATTTTGGAAATTTTTTTAAATGATGGTAAATTTTTGTATATGATGATATAAAATATTTTTCCATCATAGAAAGATTTCAACCATCATGGAAAAGATTTTAATGATCAAAAAATATATTTTTTTTATAATCCAAAATATTTTACCATCATAGAAAGATTTCAACCATTTTGGAAATTTTTTTTAAATGATGGTAAATTATTGTATATGATGATATAAAATATTTTTCCATCATAGAAAGATTTCAACCATCATGGAAAATATTTTAATGATCAAAAAATATATTTTTTTTATAATCCAAAATATTTTACCATCATAGAAAGATTTCAACCATTTTGGAAATTTTTTTTAAATGATGGTAAATTTTTGTATATGATGATATAAAATATTTTTCCATCATAGAAAGATTTCAACCATCATGGAAAAGATTTTAATGATCAAAAAATATATTTTTTTTATAATCCAAAATATTTTACCATCATAGAAAGATTTCAACCATTTTGGAAATTTTTTTTAAATGATGGTAAATTTTTGTATATGATGATATAAAATATTTTTCCATCATAGAAAGATTTCAACCATCATGGAAAAGATTTTAATGATCAAAAAATATATTTTTTTTATAATCCAAAATATTTTACCATCATAGAAAGATTTCAACCATTTTGGAAATTTTTTTTAAATGATGGTAAATTTTTGTATATGATGATATAAAATATTTTTCCATCATAGAAAGATTTCAACCATCATGGAAAATATTTTAATGATCAAAAAATATATTTTTTTTATAATCCAAAATATTTTACCATCATAGAAAGATTTCAACCATTTTGGAAATTTTTTTTAAATGATGGTAAATTTTTGTATATGATGATATAAAATATTTTTCCATCATAGAAAGATTTCAACCATCATGGAAAATATTTTAATGATCAAAAAATATATTTTTTTTATAATCCAAAATATTTTACCATCATAGAAAGATTTCAACCATTTTGGAAATTTTTTTTAAATGATGGTAAATTTTTGTATATGATGATATAAAATATTTTTCCATCATAGAAAGATTTCAACCATCATGGAAAAGATTTTAATGATCAAAAAATATATTTTTTTTATAATCCAAAATATTTTACCATCATAGAAAGATTTCAACCATTTTGGAAATTTTTTTTAAATGATGGTAAATTTTTGTATATGATGATATAAAATATTTTTCCATCATAGAAAGATTTCAACCATCATGGAAAAGATTTTAATGATCAAAAAATATATTTTTTTTATAATCCAAAATATTTTACCATCATAGAAAGATTTCAACCATTTTGGAAATTTTTTTTAAATGATGGTAAATTTTTGTATATGATGATATAAAATATTTTTCCATCATAGAAAGATTTCAACCATCATGGAAAAGATTTTAATGATCAAAAAATATATTTTTTTTATAATCCAAAATATTTTACCATCATAGAAAGATTTCAACCATTTTGGAAATTTTTTTTAAATGATGGTAAATTTTTGTATATGATGATATAAAATATTTTTCCATCATAGAAAGATTTCAACCATCATGGAAAAGATTTTAATGATCAAAAAATATATTTTTTTTATAATCCAAAATATTTTACCATCATAGAAAGATTTCAACCATTTTGGAAATTTTTTTTAAATGATGGTAAATTTTTGTATATGATGATATAAAATATTTTTCCATCATAGAAAGATTTCAACCATCATGGAAAAGATTTTAATGATCAAAAAATATATTTTTTTTATAATCCAAAATATTTTACCATCATAGAAAGATTTCAACCATTTTGGAAATTTTTTTTAAATGATGGTAAATTTTTGTATATGATGATATAAAATATTTTTCCATCATAGAAAGATTTCAACCATCATGGAAAAGATTTTAATGATCAAAAAATATATTTTTTTTATAATCCAAAATATTTTACCATCATAGAAAGATTTCAACCATTTTGGAAATTTTTTTTAAATGATGGTAAATTTTTGTATATGATGATATAAAATATTTTTCCATCATAGAAAGATTTCAACCATCATGGAAAATATTTTAATGATCAAAAAATATATTTTTTTTATAATCCAAAATATTTTACCATCATAGCATGATTTCAACCATTTTGGAATTTTTTTTTAAATGATGGTAAATTTTTGTATATGATGATATAAAATATTTTGCCATTATAGAAAGATTTCAACCATAATGGAAAAGATTTTAATGATCAAAAAATATATTTTTTTTATAATCCAAAATATTTTACCATCATAGAAAGATTTCAACCATTTTGGAAATTTTTTTTAAATGATGGTAAATTTTTGTATATGATGATATAAAATATTTTTCCATCATAGAAAGATTTCAACCATCATGAAAAAGATTTCAATGATCAAAAAATATATTTTTTTTATAATCCAAAATATTTTACCATCATAGAAAGATTTCAACCATTTTGGAAATTTTTTTTAAATGATGGTAAATTATTGTATATGATGATATAAAATATTTTGCCATCATAGAAAGATTTCAACCATCATGGAAAATATTTTAATGATCAAAAAATATATTTTTTTTATAATCCAAAATATTTTACCATCATAGAAAGATTTCAACCATTTTGGAAATTTTTTTTAAATGATGGTAAATTTTTGTATATGATGATATAAAATATTTTTCCATCATAGAAAGATTTCAACCATCATGGAAAAGATTTTAATGATCAAAAAATATATTTTTTTTATAATCCAAAATATTTTACCATCATAGAAAGATTTCAACCATTTTGGAAATTTTTTTTAAATGATGGTAAATTTTTGTATATGATGATATAAAATATTTTTCCATCATAGAAAGATTTCAACCATCATGGAAAAGATTTTAATGATCAAAAAATATATTTTTTTTATAATCCAAAATATTTTACCATCATAGAAAGATTTCAACCATTTTGGAAATTTTTTTTAAATGATGGTAAATTTTTGTATATGATGATATAAAATATTTTTCCATCATAGAAAGATTTCAACCATCATGGAAAAGATTTTAATGATCAAAAAATATATTTTTTTTATAATCCAAAATATTTTACCATCATAGAAAGATTTCAACCATTTTGGAAATTTTTTTTAAATGATGGTAAATTTTTGTATATGATGATATAAAATATTTTTCCATCATAGAAAGATTTCAACCATCATGGAAAAGATTTCAATGATCAAAAAATATATTTTTTTTATAATCCAAAATATTTTACCATCATAGAAAGATTTCAACCATTTTGGAAATTTTTTTTAAATGATGGTAAATTTTTGTATATGATGATATAAAATATTTTGCCATCATAGAAAGATTTCAACCATCATGGAAAATATTTTAATGATCAAAAAATATATTTTTTTTATAATCCAAAATATTTTACCATCATAGAAAGATTTCAACCATTTTGGAAATTTTTTTTAAATGATGGTAAATTTTTGTATATGATGATATAAAATATTTTTCCATCATAGAAAGATTTCAACCATCATGGAAAATATTTCAATGATCAAAAAATATATTTTTTTTATAATCCAAAATATTTTACCATCATAGAAAGATTTCAACCATTTTGGAAATTTTTTTAAATGATGGTAAATTTTTGTATATGATGATATAAAATATTTTTCCATCATAGAAAGATTTCAACCATCATAGAAAAGATTTCAATGATCCAAAAATATATTTTTTTATAATCCAAAATATTTTACCATCACAGAAAGATTTCAACCATCATGGAAAAGATTTCAATGATCCAAAAATATATTTTTTTTATAATCCAAAATATTTTACCATCATAGAAAGATTTCAACCATTTTGGAAATTTTTTTAAATGATGGTAAATTATTGTATATGAAGATTTTAATGATCAAAAAATATATTTTTTTTATAATCCAAAATATTTTACCATCATAGAAAGATTTCAACCATTTTGGAAAATTTTTTTAAATGATGGTAAATTTTTGTATATGATGATATAAAATATTTTTCCATCATAGAAAGATTTCAACCATCATGGAAAATATTTTAATGATCAAAAAATATATTTTTTTTATAATCCAAAATATTTTACCATCATAGAAAGATTTCAACCATTTTGGAAATTTTTTTTAAATGATGGTAAATTTTTGTATATGATGATATAAAATATTTTGCCATCATAGAAAGATTTCAACCATCATGGAAAATATTTTAATGATCAAAAAATATATTTTTTTTATAATCCAAAATATTTTACCATCATAGAAAGATTTCAACCATTTTGGAAATTTTTTTTAAATGATGGTAAATTTTTGTATATGATGATATAAAATATTTTTCCATCATAGAAAGATTTCAACCATCATGGAAAATATTTTAATGATCAAAAAATATATTTTTTTTATAATCCAAAATATTTTACCATCATAGAAAGATTTCAACCATTTTGGAAATTTTTTTTAAATGATGGTAAATTTTTGTATATGATGATATAAAATATTTTTCCATCATAGAAAGATTTCAACCATCATGGAAAAGATTTTAATGATCAAAAAATATATTTTTTTTATAATCCAAAATATTTTACCATCATAGAAAGATTTCAACCATTTTGGAAATTTTTTTTAAATGATGGTAAATTTTGTATATGATGATATAAAATATTTTTCCATCATAGAAAGATTTCAACCATCATGGAAAAGATTTTAATGATCAAAAAATATATTTTTTTTATAATCCAAAATATTTTACCATCATAGAAAGATTTCAACCATTTTGGAAATTTTTTTTAAATGATGGTAAATTTTTGTATATGATGATATAAAATATTTTTCCATCATAGAAAGATTTCAACCATAATGGAAAAGATTTTAATGATCAAAAAATATATTTTTTTTATAATCCAAAATATTTTACCATCATAGAAAGATTTCAACCATTTTGGAAATTTTTTTTAAATGATGGTAAATTTTTGTATATGATGATATAAAATATTTTTCCATCATAGAAAGATTTCAACCATCATGAAAAAGATTTCAATGATCAAAAAATATATTTTTTTTATAATCCAAAATATTTTACCATCATAGAAAGATTTCAACCATTTTGGAAATTTTTTTTAAATGATGGTAAATTATTGTATATGATGATATAAAATATTTTGCCATTATAGAAAGATTTCAACCATCATGGAAAATATTTTAATGATCAAAAAATATATTTTTTTTATAATCCAAAATATTTTACCATCATAGAAAGATTTCAACCATTTTGGAAATTTTTTTTAAATGATGGTAAATTTTTGTATATGATGATATAAAATATTTTGCCATTATAGAAAGATTTCAACCATAATGGAAAAGATTTTAATGATCAAAAAATATATTTTTTTTATAATCCAAAATATTTTACCATCATAGAAAGATTTCAACCATTTTGGAAATTTTTTTTAAATGATGGTAAATTTTTGTATATGATGATATAAAATATTTTGCCATCATAGAAAGATTTCAACCATCATGGAAAAGATTTCAATGATCAAAAAATATATTTTTTTTATAATCCAAAATATTTTACCATCATAGAAAGATTTCAACCATTTTGGAAATTTTTTTTAAATGATGGTAAATTATTGTATATGATGATATAAAATATTTTGCCATCATAGAAAGATTTCAACCATCATGGAAAATATTTTAATGATCAAAAAATATATTTTTTTTATAATCCAAAATATTTTACCATCATAGAAAGATTTTGACCATAATAGAAAAGATTTCAATGATCAAAAAATATATTTCTTTTATAACCCAAAATATTTTACCATCATAGAAAGATTTCAACCATTTTGGAAATTTTTTTTAAATGATGGTAAAT